>NC_080465.1:2018099-2267653 GCF_028018845.1 Melospiza georgiana | reverse complement strand
CTCTCTTCCTCTCTTTCACTCTCTTTCTTTCTCTCTCTCTCTTTTTGTCGTTTTATTCTCTCTTTCTCTCTCTTTATCTTTTTTCTCTCTTTCTTTCTCTTTCTTTCTCTCTCTCACTTCTTCTCTTTCTTTCACTCTCTCTCTTCCTATCTTTCTTTCACTCTCTTTTCTCTCTCTTTATCTCCTTTTATTCTCTCTTTCTTTCTCTCTTTTCTTTCTCTCTTTCTCTTTCTCTCTCTCTTTCTCTCCTTTCTTTCTTTCTTTCTTTCTTTTCTTTCTTTTTCTTTCTTTCTTTTCTTTCTTTCTTTCTTTCTTTCTTTCTTTCTTTTCTTCTTTCTTTCTTTCTTTCTTTCTTTCTTTCTTTCTTTCTTTTCTTTCTTCTTTCTCTCTTTCTCTTCTCTCTCTCTTCTCTCTTTCTCTCTTTCTCTCTCTCTCTCTCTTTCTCACTTCTCTCTCTCTCTTTCTCTTTCTCTCTTTTTATTCTCTTTTTCTCTCTCTCTTTCTCTCTTCCTTCCTTCCCCAATTTCTCCCTTCCTTCCGCCACTTCCGCCACTTTCTTCCTCTTTTTTCTTTCTTCTTTCTTTCTTTCTTTCTTTCTTTCTTTCTTTCTTTCTTTCTTTCTTTCTTTCTTTCTTTCTTTCTTTCTTTTCTTTCTTTCTTTCTTTCTTCTTTCTTTCTTTCTTTCTTTCTTTCTTTCTTTCTTTCTTTCTTTCTTTCTTTCTTTCTTTCTTTCTTTCTTCTTCTTTCTTCTTTCTTTCTTTCTTTCTTTCTTTCTTTCTTTCTTTCTTTCTTCTCTTCTTTTCTCTCTTCTCTCTCTTTCTCTCTCTCTCTCTCTCTCTCTTTCTCTCTTTCTCTCTTTCTCTCTTTCTCTCTCTTCTCTATCTCTCTTCTCTTCTCTTCTCTTTCTCTCTTCTCTCTTCTCTTTCTCTCTATCCTTTTCCAATTTCTTTCCACCTTTTCTGTCTTTTCTAGTCCTCTCTATTAGGGCAACATCTTTTTTAAAATTTCCACTACCAATAAATTATTCACAGATACAATATTGTCTCATTTGACTCAATTTCATCCTAGAATATCTATTTCAAAAAGCTCCTAACTGTTTCCCCACAGTGTATCCCTTCTGTAGCGGGTTTTGTGCTGGCCAAACCCCAGTGTCCCCACTATAATATATTTACTCATTTCCTGCTTTGAGATAGGATTAAGAGGAAGGCAAAGCAGGATCAAAACTTTAAAAGGGTGTAAAGAAAGCTTTATTAACAGCAACTGAAAGAAAAAATAATAAGAATCAGAATAAAGCCTTTAGAACACTTCTCATGCCCCTACAACCTTTTGTTTCCCATTCACAGTGTGGGCAACAATTCACTCAGTTTATCACTTCTAGACTATCTTCAGTTCACTTAGGGAAAGGAGTCTCTCCTGTCTTTTTATGGAGACTTCTCCACTAGAAAAGAGTTCTATCATGGCTTTTAATTTCCAGAAATAGGGGCTGCCCAGAAAATCTGCAATTGTGAAGTCCCTCCCATTTTCACAGCTTTTCCCACAGCTGTGTTTGTGGGCCATGCCTGCTTATGGGGTACTGTTTTAAAGATGAGCTATTGAAGAGCAAAAATTCTCTTTATCTACTTCTGAGACCATCTTCATCTCTGGAACAGAGATCTTCTTCTTTCCCTGGGGCAGAGGGTCTTCATCACTGTTCTCACCCTCTCTGTCCAAATTTCTCATGGGATCACAGTTACTTCTACATGTGCTCACTTTAGCACAGATGTTTCTGCTCATATCTACAGTTTGAAAAATCCATCCTTCATACATTTCAATGGGTTACAGGGGAAAAGAGCCTGATGTATCAATGACGTTCTTCTCCATATCTTTACAAGAGAATTTCAGCCCCAAAATCAAGGCATCTCCTCATCCCTCTTATCTGGAGCTTGACTCTATCCTCACTGACCTTGGTGTCTTTGTGCTGCTCCTCTACTTGTTCTCACTCTGTCCAATCTGGCTGAGACTGGGAGGCAGGGCTGGCCTTGTTACTTGCTCTCTGCTGGAAAAGGAAAGGAGAATTCCAAGGATTTTTCATTTTTAGCATGTGTTCACCGAGGTCTGTCCGGCTTTCTCATTGGTTTAAGACTGATAATTCTTAAAGCTAATTACTGTTTGGTTTTTTTTGTCAGACACGAAGGAAACTGCTAGCAGTTTCTCTTAGAAACTTACTTTCATGGGTGGCCCTATGAAAGACAAATCTAGTATCCTTTCCCTTCCCTGAACTTCCCTTCCCTTCCCACTTCCCTTCCCTTCCCCTTTGCATGTTTAATTAAAATCATCTTTTTTTTTTGCACTTTGGAAGTGTCCCAACTTCCCATCTAAGTGTATTTCTTTGGTGTACTTCTACATATTTTTACCAAATCAATGTTTTGGTAAGCCTGGACAATGATTTAAAAATAAGTGTTTCAAAATTTATCTACATGTATGTAGTAGGAATGATTTTTTTTTCTTTTTTTCTGTCTGAACAATTAGACTTTCTTAGCATATATTTAAATTGTCAAATTTCTCCTCTACTCTCATGTATAAAACATATTAATAGCCATTGGAACAATGGTTTGTCTATCACATATGCCTTCTCTTGACACTAACCTGTAGCAGCTTTTTTGAGTCAGAGAATCCAATAGCAGAAGGAATAGGAGATTATGAATATTCCCCCTTTTGTGCATTTTAGAAACTCTCCTGGACCATTTTTTTAATTCATTTTTTTTATCACTGCAGTTATCTTACATTTCACATTTCAGGAAGTCGTTTTGCTCATTTATTTGTTTCATTGCTCTGGGAAATCTACACAGCGACCCTCCTTGACAGAAAGTTTTTCCTGGGATTTCCTTGCTGCACTGGGACCTCATCTAAGAGAACTTTAGAGCTCCTTATCGTTTTTCATTGTCCAGGACACAGTTTCATTTCACTCACCCACACACACGGGGACACACATCAATACATTTATGAAGCTTAGGTATTTCTGTGCGTTTTCAAGAAAAATGATGTTCAAAAGCCTCCCATTGATTTTTTGATAAATGGTTCATGCAGAAACTTGCTTGACAGCCAACAGGAATGAATAAGCTTATTCCAATAAAATCACCACCATGTCTGATTACAATATTTTTCAATGGCCAGTTTTGTGCAGAGAAAGAGATCCCTACGGGGAGGTCATTTGTCAGCCTAAGTCAGAGCTTTAATGTTACTCTGAAATAGCTTAGTTGAAGTTGTGTGAGAGTTTCTCTTTCTCCTTTCAGAGGAATAAAAAAAAAAAAAAAAGTGTATAAAGAATGTAGAAGGGGAAAAAAATAGAGTATCACAGCAGTTGTATAAATCAAGACACAGCGGCCAAAGTGATTTCCTGCAAGCTCCTGGTGCCAGTGCATTCATTTTGTGTTCTAATGGGGCACTTATTTGAGAAATCCTCTTTTACATTTTTCTACATCTACATTTCCTTTAAATCTATTGCAGCCTATTTCACCAGGGTCTGCTTCAGCACATTTTAATCATAAGATTATCAGATTCATGTTTATCAGTGCAGTGGCTACAATAATATATACTATGTCTCTAGGAATTAGTTTTGCTCTCAGCTCTTTCCATAATTATTTTTAACTAGACTATTCTGTGTCTGAAACAGTTTCTGCACTAAATAGTTTTTCGGTGGGATATGAAATTTAAATGGCAATAATTCTACTTGCTTTGCTCCACAGTTGCCAGCCAAACCAGATTTTTTTTTTTCCTGTGTAAAGTATGCATTTTTCTGTCACATTAACCATTTCAGCACCAGCTTGAACCTGCTATCCTCAGTTAACAAGGCCTAATTTTGGTGGAGGGACAGGATGAAGAGTGAAGCAAAGCTTTTTCTTCAGTGTGCTCAGCAAATTCTAGGTGGGACTGTAAGAAGTGCAAAGAGGAACGGTTCCTGTGGGTTGAGAGTAAAGCTTGGGGGAAGGAGGATTTCTCTTTTCCTATTTAGTCTGATCTGCAACTGGAACTAAAAAATTTCATTACTCTTTAAGGAGAAGATCAAGCCAGGCTGGATGTGTGCATGTGCTCTGCTACTCTTCCAGTTCTGCTAGGGCAATAATTCCTTCCAAAACACAATGAAAATTTAATTTCTGACAGTGCCTATCCTTCACCTCTCTGTTTCTGAGAAGGATAAATATCAGACATTAAATTTTATTAAAAATATTCAAAACATCTATT
Organism: Melospiza georgiana; assembly: GCF_028018845.1. Taxonomy (NCBI): domain Eukaryota; kingdom Metazoa; phylum Chordata; class Aves; order Passeriformes; family Passerellidae; genus Melospiza; species Melospiza georgiana. The sequence continues at coordinate 2,263,432 of NC_080465.1, read as the reverse complement.
CAGTTGTTGGGTGTTGCCACGGGTAATTTTCAGGTGGCTTCTTCCCACAGCAGAGGGCCTGGAATTAAGTGATCTTTGGGGCCTCTTCCAACACAAACTATTCTAGGATTCTATGATTCTGCCCAGAAGGAAATCCTAGTTATTGAGGCACTTAATGGGTGTGGAGTCTTTGCTTCTTTTTGCCAGGGTCAGGATTACATGTGTGAGACGGAATTTCTTGTTGGGACTCAGATGTTTGTCAGTTCTTATCTATTTTACAGTCTCACAAACCCTGAGTTCGACAGCACTCCACTCTAACAAACTAAAAATGGCCCTGCATCTGTCTCTACAAGGCCTTTTAAGGATAAACTGCCCAATTTAGAAATGGCACCTAAATTATTTTTACTTTTAACCCAATAACCAACCACCTGTGGCTTGCAGGGTAGACTCCTTTATCCAATTACACAAAACCACCCAACCCATGGAGAGGAAGGAGGACAAGAAGGACCAGCCTCTGCTCTAAAATATCCATCTTGCTTCATATATATTACTGTATTCTAAAACCTTAAACTCTAAGTTTTCCACCATGTGATATTTCGCACTTCTACTCAAACTCCACACCCACAATCCCAGTTCTATCGTTCCATTTTGGAAGCTTCTCCACAGCTTCAGGTCAATGCAGTGTTCTCTCGGGGGTCAGCTCCTGTCAGCGCAGAATGCTCAAAGTTTTCAGTGTCCAGGGCTCCCAACACACAGGAACGTGTCAGGAGATAATTCCAACTGGTCAGGCTGCTGAGCAGGGAATTTGGGTGGAGATAACCAAGGGATCATGGGGCCACGTGGGACCCGAAGCCTCATCCTTCCCCGGATTTTGGCACTATTCATAGTGAGACCATCAGGTGGTCCTCATCAGGGCTGGGAGGATGGCCCTCTCCTGCAGTGCTGAGCAGAAAAGTTGCTGCCAGTGAGGGTTTTAAGGTGGCTGAAAGAATCAAAAGTGTTGGCAAAACCAGGTTTAGGGCAAAAGAGAAAGTGCGGCAAAGTTTGCTGCAAGGTTCACTCTGCTGCTGACTAGACGGTTAAAGCACACAGAGAAAAGGCCAACAAAACCCTAAAATCAATCTATCTGAGCCCAAAATCAGCCTAAAAAATATCTGTGCGGAGGTTGGGTAGTAGGTAAGGGGGAGAAAAGGGTGAGGGTAAGAAAGGGCAAAAACAAGAAGGAATAAAGAAATTCCTCTTTTTGAATCACAAAGTTAAGAGCGGATCCCAGGGTAAACTGAGCTCAGGGCTGAACAACACATTAGGCCTAATGGTTTACATAATTTAAACTTAACAGTACTTCATTGATAAGTGATAATTTTAATAATTTATTTATAGGTTATAAAATTGATAGTTTTATAACCTATAAATCTTTTAACATAGTTTAAGTTGATAACTTAAACTATATTAAGTTAAAAGATCTATAGGTTTCAGCACAACAGTAACTCATTTTCAGGCCTGACTTACTTACAAATCCAAGTTACTTAAGGATCTAGGAGAGGGACATTCCTGATACATTTGCTTTGGCATTTTCATACCCACCCACACACAGACTTAAAGGTTTAAATATGTGAAAAAGTGCCCTTGAATTCAGTCACTGACTTATGCAGGATGCCTTTGCATCTTCCTAGGGGATGAAGGCTGGGGAGTGGGGGAATCAGCTCAGGATCCACTGCCACTGCCCAGTGCTCCAGGTACATCAAACTGGAGAGCTCACTGGCTCTGAGAGTGCCCCACTCCCAGGAAAATGCTGCTGCTGTCCAAGAGAGCTCAAAAGCCTCTTTACTGCTGTTTATGGGGTTGCAAGAAGGTGGTTTAATCATGATTTTTCACCCCAGCCATAATTCAGGTCAGTTACTTTCCTTGAATGTTTGATGACAAAAAACATTATTTCACTTGGACTCGGGGCAATAAAAAATCTCCAAGGCTGTTGGTGAAAAAGCAGGAGCTCGTTAGACGAAATTCTTGGGAGCAGAAGGTGTTTCTAATGAGCTGGAGAGGGCTCAGCCCAGGTGCTGCTCATCAAAGCCGAGGTCTAACGAGCAGTTCTGAGTTCACAGTGCACCTCAAGAGCCTGGGCAGGGGGAGCTGAATGCACCACCACATCCTCTCCTTGACCAGATGTGCTTGACAGGAAACCATGCCCGTGGCAGGGAGGTTGGGGCTACGCCGTGTTTTAACCCAGAAGGCAGCCAAGCACCTCAGAGCTGCTTGCCCACCTTGTGGGGTGGTGGAGAGATTTGGAAGGGTAAAACTGATAGAACTCACGGGCTGAGATAGATGTTAATTGAGTTTAACAGGCAAATCAAAAGCTGTGTTAACAAGCAAGCAAAAGCAGGAATCCATTCTCCATTTCCAATGGCCCGGAAGGTGTTCAGGCCCCGCTGGAAATGCAGATTCTGCCATGTGCAGCAGAGACTTGGGAAGACAAACACCACCACTCCAAACATCCCTCCGTGATTCCTAAAACTTGCCCAGCTCTGCAGGCTGAGCATGGAATGTCTGGGGTCAGCTGTCCTGGCTCTGTCCCCTCCTTGTGCTGGCCTGGGTGAGCAGCAGAGCAGCCCCTCGCTCTGTGTGGGCACGGCAGAACCAAAACATCTCCGTGCCACCAACACCACTTTCACCACAAAACCAAAACAGCCCCAAAACAGCTTTCTTGACAAAAATTAACTCTATCCCAGCCCAAACCCTGCAATACTTGGATGATCTTGAAAGTTGTTTCCAATCCAAACCATTCTGCGATTCTGTGGAACAGGTGACTCTCAGAACAGAGGAGACTGGATGAGTGCTATAATCTGATTTTGGGCACGAAAACTCATCCTCCATTTCTGCTGCAGTGCTGCAGAGAACACATTTCACACAGAGAGGGTTTTCTCTGTGCTGTGGGAGAGTTGTGGGCAGCACCTTGTGTCAGGCCCTTGGAGCTGGTACAGGAGCCCTGACCCTGGGTACCAGAGCCTGCAGAAGGCCCTGGGGCTGTGTTTGCCCTTTAGCTCTGTCACCCTGAACTAAGCACAACATTTTTGATGCGAAACAAAATGAATTTTAAGCTGCTGAAGGGCAAAGTTAACAACGTGGTTGCTAGCTTTGGATAGAGAAGGCAAAGGAACGAGGCAATTACAGCCCCTTATTAGCCAGCTGCACTTGGCTGGGGTTCCTGCCTCCACTCTGCTTGTTTGTTTGAGGGCTGGCAGGATGGATTCGAGCTTGTTAGGGCTAGGACCAGGCTCCTGTAATGAGCCACATCCATCTGGCATCATCTGTCCCTTGCTGGAGCCTCCTACTTAGGACAGAGTCGGTCTTTAATGAACTGCTTTGCTCACCAAGGCTTCTGCTGAGTGTAAACACACCACAAAGGGAATTGTCAATAACCTCTGATCTTGATGGTTAATTTGGTTACTGCTTGAATTTATGAGCTGGCTACTAAAGTAATCTGTCTAATTTCAGTATCAGCTGCTGATACAGAAACACGTTTCCAAAATAAAACTCCATACTGGGTTGCCCAGTGTCTTGCTTGGAAAAGCCAAGTGTCTGCTGAGGAAGGTAGGAGCATCCCCGGAAATGGAAAATGCAAACCCCCTCCCTCTGAGTTTGAGTTATTGTAATTTTGAAATTAAGGGGCTCTCAGGCAAAGATATGGGAATAGAACAACAGTTCTTTAATAGGAAAATTTAAAATAAAAATGTAATAGTACAAAACAAAAAACAACCCACAGCCAGAGTGATCACAGTCCCTGCCCCTGTGTGCCAGGGAGGTGTCCCAGCCCCATCCCACGGGGGCTCAGCCCTCCTGCAGCCCCAGCTGTGGCTCTGCTGCAGCAGGGATCCTGCACAAGGGGGGAGTTTTCCTCTGCAGCTCCAGGGCTGCTGCAGATGGGCCTGGGCTCCCTCTGGCCATGCAGGGCAGCAGAAAGCTGCTCCTCTGGCAGCGCAGGGGGCAGAGGCTGCTGGGGTGTCCCAAAGCTCAGATTGGATCCAGGCAGGAATGCTTGGCTCCTCCCCTGGGCGGGGCATCTCCCCATGGGATGGTGGGATTGGCTCAGCCCTGCAGGGACACTCCCTGGCCATGGACAGAAGGTGATTAATAATGAATGGGCCATGGACAGAAGGTGATTAATAATGAATGGGCCATGGACAGCAGAGAGCTCCTGGAGGGAGGATTGGCTGTGGGAGAGATACAGAAAACTACTCAATGAGCAGGAGAGAACTGCCCCACCTCTAACAGGTGGAAACAGAGTAAAGTGCCCTATTTCCAACTTAAGACACGCAGGTAGTTCTGTCACACTCTTCATCAGCAGATGATTCATTAATTCCATATAAATGCCATATAAATGCATGTTCTCAATGCATGGCTGGTGAATGTACATGGAATCAACTGAGCTTGTAAGGCTTTAAGTAATTAATTCTGCTAGCACATCAGATTTATTCATAACCATATCACTCCAGGGACAACTAAAATTATAGGCAAAACACTGGTGAACAAAGGGAAACAGCAAGTTTTAACATGGCTTTTTACTTGGGAAAATCTCAATAAGCAAATGATAAGTTGTTCAGGTTTTGTCAATGGATTAAAAAAGTTTTTAAAACTTTCATGTTGGAAAAGTCAAGTAGGCATTTTTTAGCTTCTTGTGAAATAAGCAGAAATAAAAACAAGCAAAAAAGTGAGCTAAACCACTTTCTTGAACAGAAAAATGCATGAAATTTTGGTTTCGGGTTACATAACCTTTGAATTCACCTTTGAATTCAAATTTTTGTCAATTTTTCAGTGAAAATAGTGGTTTCAAAATGAAAAGCCATGAATGGTGAAATTAATTAAAATGTTGACTGCAAAAATTTTGGAAGTTCAGAATAATTTTTTTTTATTTCATTGTTATGTTGTCCTCTTCCAGGTAACTTTGATATTAAAATTAATCTTGTGTTGGGAAAGTCCTCTTCATTGGGAGGGTTTTATCCTGCATGAGACCTGGGAGGACACATTGCTCTGAGCGATAGGTGAGACTGAAAAAAGTGCTCAGCATCTGCAACCTAATAAAGGCTAATTCTCTGTTGCTTCTTGATGATGTCCAGTGTGACCAACTTAATTTTCTTCAGGATGGTTACAGATGAGCTGTGTTTTCAGCATTTGGGCTTCAGAGCTCAAATTCTGAATAGATTTTGTCTTGATGTCATTTGCGTCCATCTTGCCCAGGCAACAGGGAATCTCTTATTACTGTTTTTAATTTTTCATCTTGGAATAAGTGGGAGTTTTCTTTTGCCTTTACTTTTGTAGCAGTACCTGGTGATATGTGAAGATTTTTGTACAACAAAAAACTAAGACCAGGTTTACTGAAAGATTCTTTTTTTTTTTGGTAAGGAATCCCAAATTTACCAAGAGTCCCGCTTGCAACACATTTATGTCTCATGGAAACAGAGTACATCCTGAGCTGGAAGGGACCTAAAAATAACATTGAGTCCAACTCCTGGCCCTGCACAGGACAATCCCCAGAATCCCACCATGAGTGTGTTGTCCTAATGGTTTTTTGGAAAGGGAAATTCATTAATCCCTGATTGTGTCTCCATCCCCTTTCTCTACACCCCCAGCCAAAATGTAGAGGTGTTTCTCCGCAGGGCAATAAACTATTTTTCCCTAATAAATGTTGCTTCTTTCCGTATATGTTTTCCCTGCAAACAGCAAAAAATTCACAAGACAAGCTGTCCTTATTTACACATTCACAAACCTCACAGCGGTGTGCTCGTTTTGCAGAGGAATTGGTGCAGCGCTCGAGGAAGTGCAAGGCTGGCAGCCTTGAAAAATGAAGTGTTTCAACCACTGCAAGGCCTCCAGACTGAGACTTCTCAGGCTAATTTTGCCTGAATCTCTCCTGGACTGCCTGGAGCTCTGTCTTGTCATGGTGTAACCAGATCAGTAATTTTTCTAAAGACCAGATGGCTATACCTAATTTATTTTACTTTCGCTTGTCTTTGTGTGATACAAGCAGGGTTTTTTTGTGCAGATAAGTGTAACAAGCCATTATTCTTCTGTAAAATTAAATGTTTTTGAGTGAGATGCTGGTGTAGAGGAATGGAGTCCTGGAGTGGGAGCAGGGCTTTTGAGAAATGGAGGCGTGGGATGTGAAGAAGAGGAGCAGCCATAGGGTGATAAGACACAGGAGACCTTATACCTATAGACAACTCATCATTATTCAGTTAAATAAGTGAGAACTGGGCAAAGTCAGCTTTTTGGGGTAAAAATGAGAACAAAAACCAAGTATATAATGTGAGAAAGGCCCTGTGCAAGTTGTGAGTTTGGACAGAATGTGACTCACAGAGTGGTGAAGAAAGACCAAAAGCACATTAATAAACATAAAATTACCCACAAGCAGGTCCTGGAGTAAGGACAGAGAAACTTCCAACATCATCAAGCTGCTCCAAGTGAAGAATTCAGGGTGCTGAAAAGCTTCTGTGGTGAAAACATGAGCAAACAGCTGGGAAAACTGTTAGAATCCAGAAGTGTGTTTACAGTATTAATTATATTGTGATTATTGAGGGATTTGGATTTGGGGTTTTTTTTGGTAACACTTTTTTATTATTTTCCTTTAAATAACAGCTCTTTGATTAAGCTATTGTGGTTTTACTTGTCCTCATGCTATATTCTTGATTCTGCATATAACTGAATTGCTGTTCTTGGTCATGACAAAGTTTTGAGTGTGACTTGGCTAGACCTGTATTCAGGGATATAATCTTGATTAGATTCTCACATAACAACTGGGCTGTTTTCACAGTGAGTGGATGGAATTTATGTTCCTATGCATTTATGGTTACCACTTATTTTATAATAATTGAAAGATGAATGGAAATAGAATTAAAATAGTTGTGGTTACCACTTATTTTATAATAATTGAAAGATGAATGGAAATAGAATTAAAATAGTCAATTGATGTTTCATGAAGGTTTTATTCCTCCTGCTCACCTTTTTCTTGTTTCACAGAGCTGTCACAATCAAGGCTGTTATCCCTGAGAGAGGGAAGGAGGAGCATTGGGATTGCTCTGAAAAAATAACAGGAATTCTGGGAATGACCTCAGTGTTACCCTTCTGTATTTATCACCCCAATTTTACTCAAATAAAGAGATAATGTACTGCATTCTTTGCTCTCTTACCCCTCCCATTTAACCAGCAGCACAAAGAAGGATAATTTCACTTCAAGCCTGGTGGATGGGATGATATGAAGAATTATGGGATGGTGTAAAACAGGGGTTGGTTCAAAGGCAAGGCCCTGCAGATGCAATTTGTTTTAGGGAAAGAAGTCAAAGAGTCAACAGAAACCCATTTTTCTTGGGTTTCCCCATGACAAAGGCATTAAAATATAACCTGGTGCTCACAACTTTAAAATTTGGGACAGCAAGCTCAATGGAAAGGAAAGCTGAGAGCAAAACAAGGTGGGGACTGAAGACTGGGAAAAACACGGAAAATTTTGAGGGACCCACCCTGAAAGCACATCAGGAAAAAACCCAACCAACCAAAAAGGAAATGAGGCTGAATGCTATGGCATGGGTTCTTATTAACTATAAGGACTTGCAATTTTTCCTTATTAGAATAAAGGAAGGGGGGAAAAGGAGATTTCTTGGAGGTGGTGAAGAGAGGAAAAGATACAGAGGTGGAAGAAATTGAAAAGCTCCCAGAAGTTAAAAAATTATATAATTCAGCTGTTTGATGTGGGATTTTTTGGTGGTTTTTTGGTGGTTTATTTTATTGTTGCTGTTTTTTAGTAGTTTGCTTTTCACTTGTAATTTATTTATTATTTATTTATATATTGTCCACAAATATTCACTAAATTAATTAATTAGGGCCTCAGTAAGCAACATCAACTTTGGATTCAGGTGAGTGGGAGAGAGATTATTCTCCCTTCTGCATAAAGAATTCGCTTTACCAAAGATATGAGGTGCCTGAAAATGACCTGACAACTTTCCACACAGACGTGATCTGGAGTTTTGCATTTCTCTCTGTGGAAGTTTCATTTTGTGGGGTTTTTTTTTTGTTTGTTTGGTTGTTTGGGTTTTTTTGGGTTTTTTTGGTTTTTTGTTTTGTTTTTGTTTGTTTGATAGTTTGTTTTGTTAGTTTTTTTGTTTTTTTGAAAGCTCTGCATGCCAAAGAAGAATGCAGTTGTGTTTTGAAGGTGAATTTCTTGAGGGGAAGGAGAATGTTCTCCTACACATGGTGGAGATTTATGGCTGAATGGCATCAAATGAACTGTAACTGTCTTCTTCAAATTTTTGCTGGTATTCACAGATGAACAAAAGTCAATAATAAAACATTTTACAGGCTGCATTTTTTTTTTAATTTGGGGATTTTTTTTTTTAGCTCCAGCTTTGATTGTGTCTGATGGGAAGTGGTGTCCTAAGAAATAAGGGTGGCGACTGGGAGAGAATGTTGGTGCCATGGAAAAGTTGTATTCAATTATGGCCTTTTCCCAAGAGGAATTCAATGTAAAGGCACCAAGTCACTGCCCTTCATTACGCCAGGATAGAACTCATTGGTAATAAAGTAAAAAATAAAATTTCAGTGTTTCTAAAGACATCCTTTCTGCCAAAAACATCCTCAAAGCACCGTGCTGTATAAACTCAGCAATTTAGGAAGTCTGATGGGCTCAAGAATTCCAAGGCAACACAAGAAGGGAGATACAGAGGAAACAAAGTACAGAACAATACAAGAAAAAAAAACCAAAAAAAAGTAAAACAAAATATCAAAATGGTTCATCCTAATATCAGGAAATTCTGATGCCATATTGCTGAACAGATAATGCTGAGTGCACAGCTGTGAGGGGCAAGAAAAGTTTTCCGAACTGGCAAAAGCCTAGGTGAGGTCTTGGCAGTGAAAAATACCTGGAATTTGTGAGTGGAAAGGGAAAATTGTTCCATAATTCTAAAGTCAGTTGTCAGAAGCTTGAAAAGATGAATATTTCATAGTGAATACCTTATGACTAATATTATGATTATGTTTAAATGTGCAGAATGTCTTTGCTGCTGTCATTTCAGCAAATGAATACATTAAACCATTTTGCTGGAATGTAGGTTTCCTGATCTCAAATCCCCCTTTTTAAAATCTGTATCTAACTTTTTACATTTATTTTCTGTTTGCTGTAGCTTAATCCTAGAAGGCAACTCAGCTCCACAAAACCACTTTCTGGAGAGAGACCTGGAAAGGCAAAAATGAGGAAAGTTTAGGGTTGAGATAAAGAGAGGTCAATGGAGAAGGCCCAAATCAACAAAGTTTTGGTTAGGATATTTGTTTTCAGTTTATATCTACTGCCTGCAAGTATTCGGTGATTAATCATATTCTCTTTAACTGTTATTTTCCAGGCTTCAAATGCATTTTTGTTATCCCCACAAGGATAGTTACACACTACTGTTACCTGGTAGTTCTCTCTACAGGCCCAACTAAATTGACCTTATTTTTGATTGGAAGTGACTTGAATCTTATTTAAAATTAAAAAATGAAACAAAATGAAACCTGCTTCATAATTTTCAAAGAGAAAAACCTCAGTGTGGGCCAGGCATGAAAATACACATTGACCAGCAGCATCCCCAGCATTTCCTGGAGTGTTTTGCCTTCGTGGAAGCAGTAGAACCTCTGTGAGACATTATTAGATGGACAATTTTGCTTCATGAGGACTTTCTCAAGGAGATTTCAAAACTCACCCCTATCAGGTCTGATTTATTTGAGCAGTTTCCAGACAGTTTTGATTTTAAACAAAACAGACAGGTTTTGGTTAATTTTTTTTTAAAATTTGGTATGCGCATTCCTCTCCCCACCTTAAGTTCTTCTTGCATTGGTTTAAATATTCCCTGCCCAGAAAAATGGATAAAAAGTGGACTATCACATTCAACAACATTTTTCATCACATAAGGCACAAAAAAGTTATTACATTCAACATATACTAACACCAAAAGTAAGAGAAAAGCATTATCACTCAAAAAAGCTATTTTCTCTGTGAATTTTTTCTCTTTACAAAAAGAAGCTGCAATGCTGTGGTGAGTCTCTATTGTGCCATCTAATATTTCTTTTAGCACCTTCAGGGTGAGTGCATCCCCTGTGGCACAGTGCCATCCTGTGGGCCCTCAGGTGACCCAGGGCAGCCACGGGGATGTAACAGTGCCAAACCTTTTGTTTAAAAAAAAATAATAAAATAAAATCAAAAAGTCATGTCCAACTTGTCTCAAAAGCCCCTTTTTAAAGGACAGCTGCACTTTTGGTGGTGTTTGTTCAAAATTGCTGTGGGTGGTTGCAGGCCTGTGGTCAGAACCAAGGCCGCACGTGTGGGACAGCCAAGGCCCAAGGCTTGGCTGTGATGCACGAGGAGTTTCTTCCTCACAATTCATGCTGAATCAAGAAAAGTCACATCCTAAGGCAGATTCAGGAGGTTTCCCATCTCCCTGGAACTTTTCCTTCCTTGCCCATTGTGCTTTTGAAATAACTTTGAGTTGAAAACTCGTGCTGAAAAATCCTTGTTGCCTCTGACAAAATTATTTTGGCTTTCAGAAAGGACTCACTTCCTCTGCAGCAAGGAGCTGCGACCTTTTTTTTTCCCCGTGAGGTGGAATCTACATCCTTGCTTTTAATTTTTTGATGGTTCTTGGGAAACTTTTAAGAAAGAAAAGGCAGAAAAAGCCCTGGGAGTTCATCCCAGGGTCTGACTGGTGCCAAGCTGAACACTCCGTGACCCCAGGTGGATAAAGGCAATAAATCTGATTTATACACCTGCAAACATAATGCTGCTCCATGCAGAAGTGGTGAGTGAATGCTCTCTGGTGACCCTTTATGAAGGCAGAGTGTTAAAAGTGTTAATGTGATCAATAAAAAGGGAAGGGGCCTGGGAGTGGGACTCAATCTGAGCTGTCGAAGATTTACAGAACATTGCCACTGAAATAAATATTTAGTAACTCTGCACTAAAGGTGCTGTTCTTCTGACAGGATGAGTTTCATGCCTCACAGCACAAAAGTTATGAGATTTTTTGGTCTGTAATCAAATAACTGTATTTTTTTTTTTTTTTTGTGGGATAAAAAGACATTGCTTCTTTTCCCCTGACTTGCTGGTGATTAAAAGACAGTCCCACCTTTTACCCCCTCTGCCCTCCATGCTTTCTATTTTTGGGGAAAAAAAAAAAAAAAGTACAAGCAGTAGGGGGGGAAAAGAAAGAGTACAAAGAGAGAAGAGAAATAGGTGAAACAATAGGAGAAAATGTGTGTTACCCACCTGAAATTGGTGTGGCTGTGCAATAGATGCCACTACGTGGCACTATGACATGGTTTGAGGTGGAATTGTGGTTGCCGGAACCTTAAAAATGCTCCAGAGCTCATGATTTAGATCACAGGGAATGCACTGAAGACTTAGACATGAAAAGTATTTGGATATAATATCAGTTCCAGTTGTAAAATAGAACAATTTTTTCTCACTGCTACGAGATTACTGCGTCTCGTACAACAGGACGTTGTTTTGTAGCTACTTTTTGTTATTAACTAATTTCACAAATTTATTTTTAGACAAAATCCAGACCACTTCACATGAAGCTTCCAGCTGTGACAGTGAGGTGGTGCAGAACTGTGTGTAAGTAACACATAAATAATAAAATTGTGGCACGTTTCAGGTGAGAAATTGGAGATTTTCAGAAAGATTTGGAGGATTTTGGCAGGGAGGAGACCTCTGGAGAAGCTGTTCCTGCTATGAAATGCCTCAATAATGTTGAAGAATAAAATGTTTTCTGTCTGCTGGACTCCTCCAGGTGCTGCACATGGACCTTGAAATTATATTTTCATGAGTGTTTCAGCCTCCAGGGACTACACCACACCCACCAAAGGGGCATTTTTCTTTTCAGTCATAAAATCTCTTTTTTTTTGTCTATGAAGGGCAAAGCTGCAAGGGCATCTTTACCTGACAAGAAGTTACCTGAGTCAGGTGAATGGTTGGGGCAATGCTGCTGGAAACCAGCAGGAGAGAGATGGAGGGACAGGGAAATACTGTGCTGGTGTGAAATAAATTATAAATTTGACATCGAGCAGCCCGGAACTGGAACGTGCTCTGTGAGACAGAAGGGGTGATAAATTAGCATCTGAGTGTCCTTGAATCCCCACAGTGTGACTTCCTGGAGATAGGGAGGGAATGCCTCAGAAAACAGCACAGAAAAGCCTCCTAAATAAAGAAGAGTTTTGCAAATAAATAGCAAAACTAAATGTATTTTTAGTAATGTATGGGCTGCAACCAGTAGCAAATTAGTTTGTTTCTCATCTAAACTCAGAATATTTCAGACATTTCAAGTTCATAAATAGCCTTGAATTATATTATTCTTGGTGCCTAGGACAAGCAGGGAGGAAAACTAAACACAGGTAGCAAGGAGGTAATCCTTCCCTTCCCTTCCTTCCCCTTTTCTTTCCTTTTTTTCCTTTTCCTTTTTCATTTCTTTTCCTTTTTCCTTTCCTTTCCTTTCCTTTCCTTTCCTTTCCTTTCCTTTCCTTTCCTTTCCTTTCCTTTCCTTTCCTTTCCTTTCCTTTCCTTTCCTTTCCTTTCCTTTCCTTTCCTTTCCTTTCCTTTCCTTTCCTTTCCTTTCCTTTCCTTTCCTTTCCTTTCCTTTCCTTTCCTTTCCTTTTCTTTCCTTTCCTTTCCTTTCTTTCCTTCCTTCCCTTCCCTTCCCTTCCCTTCCCTTCCCTTCCTTCCCTTCCCTTCCCTTCCCTTCCCTTCCCTTCCCTTCCCTTCCTTCCCTTCCCTTCCCTTCCCTTCCCTTCCCTTCCCTTCCCTTCCCTTCCTTCCTTCCCTTCCCTTCCCTTCCTTCCCTTCCCTTCCCTTCCCTTCCCTTCCCTTCCCTTCCCTTCCCTTCCCTTCCCTTCCCTTCCTTCCCTTCCCTTCCCTTCCCTTCTCCTTCTCCTTCTCCTTCTCCTTCTCCTTCTCCTTCTCCTTCTCCTTCTCCTTCTCCTTCTCCTTTCCTCCTCTTTTCCTTCTTTTCTTTTCTTTTCTTTTCTTTTCTTTTCTTTTCTTTTCTTTTCTTTTCTTTTCTTTTCTTTTCTTTTCTTTTCTTTTCTTTTCTTTTCTTTTCTTTTCTTTTCTTTTCTTTTCTTTCTTCTTTTCTTTTCTTCTATTGTAAGAAAGACAACCAAATCACTAATTGTTAAAGCAATTTCTGAGAACACTTCCATCACTGTGGTTCCAAAGTCACCCCCCCAGTGGCAGCCAGAATTGTGTTCTAACATCATTTTCAGCTGGTTTTGTGCTTTTCAGCAGCACTTTTGACTCTCTCCTATCAGGGTAATTAGATTGAGGCCAGCCTCAGGTGTCCTGAGGGCTGCTGTCTTTTTCTGTAAACACAAATGTCTTTTCCTCTAAACAAAAATAGGAAAATGAAAATCTTGAAATATACCTGTTTTCAGATGAGGTCTCACATGTATCCGTGATGCAACAAATCTTCACTGATTTTGTGTTTTATGGCTTATCTCCCAAAAACTCCAAGGGGAAAAAAATCAAGAAATCCTTGGTGAGGTTTTATGCAATTTCAACAATTTATTTTTTTCTGTGTATTTTTTTTCTCAATCACTAAGAGAAACCCCTCAATATTATTTCAATATTTGTTTGCTGGAGATATTGCCTTAGTTCCCAGGAGAAGAATTTCTAGTGAGATATCCCAGTAGTGGAAATTGCTTCTTTATATTACATCTTGGTACTTAATAAAAGTGTTCATTTATTCATTTTTTACTTTTTAGCTTCTTAAATGCTCACATGAGTCCTGCTTTTAAATGTACTGGGCATGCTGGAGTGGGGAGTGGAATCCACACAATCTGTCACCCTCTGTAGTAATTTATAAAATTGTTAGCTCCAGTAATTATTATTATTTTATTTGTTTTGTTTATGTGTTGCGGGTTTTTTTTGTGTGTGTTTTGGGTTGGTTTTTTTTTTTGTGGAGGGAGGAGGTGGGGGATGGTAAGAAGTAAATTCCCCTGTAATAAAAGAACACATTATTGCCTTCATGCCATTCAATTTATTCCCTGCATTTTTTAAAATTATTATTCATGTGGCTGTTGTGAGCATGAGGTTTAATTACAAATACAGAGAAATATGCCAATATATTTTATTTTCGTGAAATATATCAAAACACCTCGGTTAAATGAATGGTTTATTATAGGATGAGTTATATATTAAGGTTGTTTTTAGTAGCTTAAACTACTTTTTCCTAGAGCTTATTTATTCCATAAAATTGATAGTTGCAAGGAAAAGCTCTTCTGCTTTCTTGCCTTTTCTTTTTTTGGCTAAGCTTATAAATCCCAGCTGTCCTGCTAAGGTAACCACTACCAAATATACTTTAGAACACAATTTTCTCTGTCCCTTTACTGTATTGACTTTTGTAGAGGGAAAAAAAAAACCCCAACCTGAACAGGACATGGCTAAATATCTGGTAATTTAAAAACAAACAAACAAAAAATAAAAGGAGAAAGACTTATAGTCAGGTAAAAGCAGAGAGTACTGGCCTCAGATTGCTCCCACTGAAAGTGCAATTATTGACTTCAGTGGATGCTGAGTGATGTCAGCACTCATACAGATCATATATTTTTATTTTTCAAGCCTGTATGTGTATTTATATATATATATATTTTAAAGAAGTATACTTACCTGCTCTGATAAAGAAATATAAAATTGCATTTGAAAATCAGGGGGATGAGGTGAACTCTGAGATGCTGCAGCCAAAACCTGAGGGGGATCTCAGGTCCTGTGGGCTCCAAATTCTGCTGCACATGGTGGGGGCACAACCTGGACATGTCATGCTGTAGCTCATAAAAAGGAGTTATTTACAAAAAAAAAGTGCATTTTTTTTTTTTGGTTGACTGCACTAAAATCTTTCTGCAAGGACCTCCTCAGCTTTATCACAAAAGTCACACAGGGCAAATTTTGTCCCAGTCAAATATATTTGGTATTTTGCAACTGTAAAACAAAGCTCAAGTAGAGGACTTTGGAATAATTTAAGAGCAAGCAGAACTCCCATTTAAAACCCAAACTCCTGGGTTTTAAAATGATGTTTAAAAAAAAAGTTATTTCAAAGGTTAAATCTCATGAAAGTCAGAGGAGCTTCTAACACGTTCATGGCCACAAAATCTTTCCTTCATGGCTACAGAGAACTTTCAGCTACAGCTCTCCAAGGGTTTGAAATGCTGGCTTGTTTTTCAAAAATGGTACAGCAAACCCCACATTTGGAGCCCTTATTCCAGGTTATCTTGAGTTATGGCCTTGCCCAATGGCTATCCTTAATGGCTCATGTGTTTATTTGCAGAGCTAAGAGCAGGTTGGGCATTCTTAATTACACACATTTGTTATTTGCACTCCAGCCAGCACTTCAGAAATATCCTGAATGTACATGCTTGTAAGAGAGTGGTAACATTTCTATATTTTCTAACAGTTAAATCCTGTAAATTCATCACTGTCCCTTTCTCCTTTTCAATCTGGGCATTGTCCCCTTTCACCAACATGCACTAGTGAATATATACTTCTCTAATATAACATTTTCTACAGGAGGTTTCTAGGTACTTCCCTTTCAAAACAATTGTTGCCACTTGTTTTTATATACAAACCATCACCAAACTCCTTTAAAGCTTTCATTTAAACTTAATTTCACAGCAAACCCACTCAAACTGAGCTTCCCAACTTTGCTTTTCACGTCATAATTATCAGAATCTTTTCCAAAATATTCAATAATTTTTTCCCCAACCACATTTTTTTTTTTCTTTCAACGAGGCTGGTCTCAACACACAGGGCTAAAATTTTTTTTTTTTTCCTTGTTTTTGTTCTTGTTTTCTCCTGAGGCTGGGCAAGCTTGTGGGCTCGGAGAATAAAGGCTGTGGCTGTGCTCTGCAGGTGACATAATCCACAGGTCTGCTGAGGGGTCATTTTGCTGCTGGAGACAGTTTCCTGCCTTTGGATGAGACATAATGCCCATTGTGTAAAACACCGGGTGATCTGAATTCATTGGGATATTATCTGCTGCTTCACAGTGGCTCCTGCTTGTTTCGATGTTGGAGGTTTTTTATTTTCTATTTTTTTTCCTTCTTTTTTTCCCTTGAAAAAAAAAATAAAAATTTGTTCCTTTCATACCCGCTGCTGAAGATGCTGGGTGCATTTTACACTTTCAGGTTTCCTTTATTGATCAGGCAGCTGGATAGCTGGATTTCCTGCTCCAACAAACAGCCAATACACATCTCTGTTGAGCCACATTTTATTTCCAGGGGGCATAAACAAACAATTCTGTTTTAAAAGTTTGTCTGCCATTAGTCCTTTAAGCCATCTTAAAGCTGAACTGCTTAATTTTTTCAATCATATTATTGCCCATAGCTATACAGCAAATTCCATAGTGGCGTTGAAGGGCATTTTGATTTTTCATAGAGGAAACTAGACTTTGCAAAATGGGCTTGCTAGGAAAAAAAAAAAAAGAAAAAAGAAAAAAAAAGTTGGTTCTCATTATCTTCACTGCTATTTTGTAAGTTTCTACCCATGATTCTATCAGGTGTCAGTCTTCCATGGCTTTTTTTCTCTTGGAATGGTCTGGTCCAAGATCTCGTCAGAGCATAATCATGTCTTTTCATCAAAAGTGTGGGATTTTTTTTTGTCTAAAGTCACACAGACCTTCACAAAAAAAATAAAGTACAGGTCACATAATTCTTAAGATTCATAATATCCGATTTTTTAAAAAAATCTAAAATTAATGTAATATTAATGCCTGCTTAATGTACTATTCATTAATACAAATGAATTTTCATTATGCATTAATTTAATTATTGCCTCAGGAAGTCGTAGCTGATACTTCTGTGCCTAGAGGGGGGCACGATGATATTAAATTCAAACTTCACCTCCCTGAGGTGGACTTGCAGAGATGCAGCTCTGAGTGGGTCACACATTCTGGGAAGGTTCTGAGCACCCAGATCTGCTGAGGCAGCTGCAGAATCCACACTTGTGGTTCCTAAAATAAGGAAAAAAAATTGCCCCATCATGCAATTTTTTCTCCTTTATTTCTGTGGAAGAACGGAATCAGCTGGGGAAAAAAAGCCTAGCAGCTCTGTGTCTTGTGGAATCTTGGAGTCACAGAGTGGTTTGGGTTGGAAGAGGCCTTAAAGAACATTTTGTTCCATCCTCCTTGCTGTTCTTTCTGGCTTTCTTTTATTAAAAAAAAAAAAAAAAAAAGTAATTAAAATGCATTTTTGCCACGATTAGCTGCAAAATGGAAAATACTTATGCCTTCAAGCAACTTTTTAGTGTCATGCTCCCTGCTTTATTATCAGGTCCTTATAATATTTGTTAAATTGCTACCGCAAATTTTGATTATTGTAATTTGTATGAAATAAGCCACGTATGTTATTTATTCAATCACCCCACAAGAGGGGTTTTTCCTCCATATTCTTCCTTGAAGAAAAAAGATTAAATATATTTTAAAAGGGGCAGCTTTTCTTCCTGAGGATTCTGAGTGCTCCAATGAGCATCTGAAAAGTGCAAATCATTCTCTTGCCATTGACCACCCAAAAACTGAGGTATTTGTCAGCCCTGGCATTTCTTTCCCGAGGATGGATGTTGTGAAAACAGCATCAGCTATTCCAGGTGCTTATGAACAATTTCGCCTTGTGCTTCTTATTGTGTTTCTGTAGAAAATAGACTGAAATCCAAACATGCTGGTTTGGACTTAGGCATTTAAAATTGTATCCTTTGTCACTTCAGCCTCAAAAACTTTACCTTTCCATCCAAAGAGAAACAGATAACGCAGAAGGTCGGGGCAGGAGAAAGTAGCAGCAGAAAATATCTATTTATATTTAAAATTCCTTGTTCCTACCAGGGATTGGCTTTTTTTCCCCCCCTAGTGTTTTATCAGAACCCAAATCCAGCAAGACAAATGCTTATTCCTGAGTGAAATATTCCAATTGAAGCATCCCACAGCACATTTACTTTTCTCATATGCATGCACACACGCCTATTTTATAGTTTAAGATTTCACTAGTGGCCCCTGTTAAGACTTTTTGGGGTGTTTTTTATTTTTGCCACAGATGGTGTTAGCAGTTTAGCAGGATTTAACACGGTGTAGCACAAGTTCTGACTCTGTAGGAGGCAAAATGTTGTACACAAAGGTGGTAAAACCCAGAACGAACTTGGGGTGTTGTCACCGTGATATTGTATGAAAAATCCCTTCGCCAGGATTTCTGCTCCTGGGAAGCTTCATCTTCTCCATGTTTTGCTGCTCTGGAATGAGATTTGGAGAATTTTTGGCCCAGCATGTGAATTGTTTTTAATTAATGACCAATCACAGTCCAGCTGTGTCAGGACTCTGGTCTGTCACAGGTTTTTATTATTCATTCTTTTCTAGTCTTCTGATGTATCCTTTCTCTTTATTATAGTTTTACTATATAATTTCTAATAATAGAATAAATATAACATAATAAATACAACATAATAAATATAACATATAACATGACATAATATAATATAATATAATATAATATAATATAATATAATATAATATAATATAATATAATATAATATAATATAATATAATATAATATAATATATAAATGATAATATAATATAATATAATATAATATAATATAATATAATATAATATAATATAATACAATACAATACAATACAATATAATATAATATAATATAATATAATATAATATAATATAATATAATATAATATAATATAATATAATATAATATAATATAATATAATATAATATAATATAATATAATATAATATAATATAATATAATATAATATAATATATCAGCCTTCTGAGAACAGTCAAATTCTCATCTCTCATTTCATCCTGGGCACTTCACAACACGACAAGGTGTCATGGATTGTGTCCCAGGCAACTTTCTGCGGAGAAAAATTTGCAAAGGACAAAATATCTGTGGGGAAAAAAGAAATATTTTAAAAGATTGTTTAAAAAATTTGAAAAACCACACTTATGCGCATGAGTAGATCATTGCGCTGTACTTGTGCAAAATCCTGGTGTGTCAAGAAGGGGAAGTCTCAGGGTCAAGGCCAAGAAGGATCACACAGAGGACCAGTGGAAGAGGAAATGTCTGTATTTCTCCCTCTGGAGGTTTCTTGGTGCTCCTCTTGGGATGTTCTCCCCATGAGCATCACGCCAGTGCCACCGGTTCTCCCTTCCCCTGTTCCCCATGCAGGTCCTGCCCCACAGGAACCTCAGCAGCTCTCCAGCCAGGAATCATTCCCCAGGGAATAAGGATTCTGTGCCAGCACAGCAGCCTGAATGACCTGAGTTTGTGAGTTTTCAACTCAAAAAACTGTGCAGGTGCTCCATGCCCCCGTGAAGTTGTGCAAAACTCTATTTTATTAACATTTATTATTTCTGCTGGTGCCCCACGTTAATGGGCTGGGTGAACACGTTAATGATCTCTGCACATGGGAGGCTTCAAGCTGCTGCTATAAACAGCATTTCCATTATGGTTTTCAGCTGTGCATCCTCAAAATTCACCAGGATAACAAAAGCATTGCTTTTCACAACTTCTGTGTTGAGGAAAAAAAAGGAAAAGCTGAAATTCTGCAATGCTCCAATTGTCAAGACAGTGCAGTTATCTGAGCAATGACCAATAATAATAATAATAATAATCTCACCTTTCCAGTCCTTTTACTGTTGGGTGTCATGAGAATAAATTGTGATTGTGTCGGTTTTGGTGGAGAATGCAAACAAGGGAAATCATGTTTAAAACGAGATACTACAATTATCCTTCTTTTTCCCTTTCAATTTTCTTTGCACAGGTATTGGGAGATATTTTTAAAGTCATCTTTTAACTGCTATTATTTTGGTCCATTTCATAACACATTTTGAGGCCCATAATTTCATTCTTTCTATTCTGTCACCCCTTTGAAGCTATGTAGTATAAATCACAGACTAATGTGAAATGAACTAATAAATTGGTACATAATAGGCAATTTCTTTGTGTCTGCTGGAGTATTTCACCCACACTAATAAATACATTATACTGGATATTTGTAAGTGGCTTTTGAAGAATGCAAATTCAGAAGTCTGCACTTCTGGAGAAATTTAAACTCTTGACATTCAGCGCTCAGAGAAGACACAGGAATTCGGGCCTGGATGGTTTGGTTTGATTTGTATTTGTTTTCCTGGTGATAGAAACACAGTTACCTGTAGCCATGGAAGTAATTTGGGGAAAGAAACTCCAGCTAAGCAATGCAGAAAATAATCTCTTTATGATGACCTTGTGTCAGTGCCAGTGCAAAACTCTCTTCACAGCCGAGTGCTCCAGCCCTGGGGATTACTAATGATGGAAAGTAATAGCTTTTAAACTCCCAGTCACCTGAGCTGTGTGTCACACACATTTGTTCCCGTCGGAATTTTAAAAATGCATTTATGCAGTATCTTTGGGGCTGTTTTCAGAGCAGCAGAATCACCTTGGTGATAAATTTGCTTGGATTCCGGGCACGCTGCAGTGAGACACTGTTAGTGATGAGTAACCTCCAGGGAGCCCAGCAGATCAGCACGTGGCAATCTAGGAAACATTGGTCACTCTCTGCTGTGTGGGTGTTCAGTAAAACACTCCCTGGAAATGCTCAGGAAAAAAAATTGCAGAATTTCTGCTTTGTTTCTGTTCAGACAGACGGATAAAAAACAATCACTTGGATAATGAGAAGAATAACCCAAATATTTATAGGCTTAAAAAAATCCAAACAAGGTGTATCTCTTGTGACCTTCAGTTCATTCCTCTCTTTCTGCACATCTGTTTCCTACTGAGCACTGGCCAGCCCAGGTTTGAGACATCAAGCCTGAAGATGCCAGGTTTTATTTTCTTTGAAATGTTCTACATCACCTGACTCTGCATGCAGGAAGTTAGTAATAATTTTATGGATATCTCTGGTTTGTTTTGAAATCTTTTCTCGGTGTGAAAAGCCAGGTGTCAGCTGAGGAAGGCAGGAGCCTCCCTTGAAATGGAAAATGCAAACCTCTTCCCCCGAATTATAATTTTGAAATTAAGGGGCTCTCAGGCAAAGATATGGGAGTAGGAATAACAGTTCTGTACTAGGAAAGTTTGAAATAAAAATGCAGTAATACAAAACAGCACTGAGAGAGTGCTCACAGTCCCTGCCCCCTGAATGCCAGGGGGTGCCCCAGCCCCATCCCACGGGGGCTCAGCCCTCCTGCAGCCCCAGCTGTGGCTCTGCTGCAGCAGGGATCCTGCACAAGGGGGGAGTTTCCTCTGCAGCTCCAGGGCTGCTGCAGATGGGCCTGGGCTCCCTCTAGCCATGCAGGGCAGCAGAAAGCTGCTCCTCTGGCAGTGCAGGGGGCAGAGGCTGCTGGGGTGTCCCAAAGCTCAGATTGGATCCAGGCAGGAATGCTTGGCTCCTCCCCTGGGCGGGGCATCTCCCCATGGGATGGTGGGATTGGCTCAGCCCTGCAGGGACACTCCCTGGCCATGGACAGAAGGTGATTAATAATGAATGGGCCATGGACAGAAGGTGATTAATAATGAATGGGCCGTGGGCAGCAGAGAGCTCCTGGAGGGAGGATTGGCCGTGGGAGAGAGAAAGAAAATGCCCAATGAGCAGGAGAGAACTGCCCCACCTCTGGCAGATGGAAATAGAACTCACACCCCCTCCCACATCTTGCATTTCCAACCTAACACAAATGTAATACTCATTATTAATGCCAGACCTGAAAACCTGAAGCAGAGAAGCAGTGCTTTGCCAGGGGTGCTTATACCAAAAAATGGTTTGGGTTAAAAGGGACTTTGAAGCCCATCTCATTCCCCCCGCCATGGCAGGGACACCTCCCACTGTCCCAGTGTCCAGCCTGGCCTCGGGCAGTGGCAGGGGTGCAGGGGCAGCCCCAGCTGCTCTGGGCACCCTGTGCCAGGGCCTGCCCACCCTGCCAGGGGACAATTCCTCATTGCCAAGATCCCATCTAAATCTATGACCTTTCAGCTCATGATGTAACTTTGGGTGAGCCTGAGGTGGAGTGTACAGCCAAGTGACTGCACTGCAAGATAGCTGTGTGAGGTTAAATGAGAATTACTGCCTGCATTCAGTCTTTAAGGAAAGGAAATTATCTACTTTCACTTGACTTATTTTGTACTTTTTAGCTATTTTTGAAATTTACTGAGACAGTGGGTTTTTTTAATCTCTAGCTGGAAGTGGATGATTAGTCACAGATGAACAATTGGCATGGAAAAAAAAAAACAACCAACAAAAAATATGTGCATTAGCAAGTACAGAATGCAATAATGCAAAGAAGTGTATAATATGATTGTATGTAAAGATTTTAGTGAAGCATTTCATGTAATGGCTCATAAAATTTGGCCTGGAAGGTATAACTCAGGTCAATTGGGAAAAGCCTGAAGAGAAAATTACCAGAAGATCATTAAAAAGGGCCATGATAAACAGTAATGTGCTGGGATGTTGGAAGGCTGCTGTTGGGAAATCAAAAGGATTAACACCCACTGTCAAAAACTCAACAGCGTGAGCTGTGCTCCTTTACAAGCTTCCAGGCAATTTATTTTCTTCTTTCTTTGTAGAACAAGTATTTCTGTGATAAAGAGCATTGAAAGCCCTCCCAGCGTCTGGAGGGTGCTGCCCAAACAAGCTAAACCTTTGGGTTTATCAGCAATTTATCAATAAACCTGGCTCCATGATGCTTATTTTCTTTCTCAAGCCACTTCTGTCTGTCAAGAATCAGATTTTGACAGCAATTAGCACAGTGCTATCACTGAGGACTACCCCCTCCTTTGTAATATTGAAATCTTGTCTTTTGGCTCTGACAATAAAGCTAAAAATAATCATCTGCTTCCAACAAAACCCATCCTGTGGGACTAAATGTGAAAACAGAGCAGGTACACTCTGCTGGTTCCTTGGTGAGCAAAACAAGAAGTCACCACAGTTGGCAAGTGACAATTTTATGTTTTTTTGGAAATTTTTAAAACGTCCCTACGGCTGCTTCTGTCTGAAAGGTCTGATTATTCACTGCTGCAGATTTCATAATTTTTTTTTCTCAGGCTGAGACAGTTTAATTTTATCTGTTGGGAAAAGTGGTGAAAAGAAAAAACAACCCGCCTACTGGAACCAGCAGAAAGCACTCGGAGGATGATGGAACATAAAACAGCTCAGTGTACATGGTCAGGTGGTTTAATGATGCAGTTTTGTTATTTTGTGATAATTAGTGTCACTTGCATGAAAGCTCAACCCTAAAATATATTGATTTGCTCAGAAATTATCTGCTCCAATGGTACCCTTAGGGACAGCTGTGAGTAATAACAGAGGGAGGGGATGCTGGAGCTGGATGGAAATTCAGACAGATGGGCAGGCAGGTGATCTACAGGAGTGTGGGGTATATAGGTACAGGCCTTCTAATCAAAGAAGAAATTACAAAAAAAAAAATTGAATGAAATGAATAATTTCTAATGTTGTGTGACTGAAATGGAGACTCTCTCCCCTCTGCACTCATTCTGACACTTGTGAGATCATTACCTTATGATTCAATGTTCACTTCTCTTTCCATCTCAGGTTTCTTATGTAACCAGCTTTGTTAATCTCAGTTTTTTTCATTCTGCCCTCATTGCCAGGAATTGGAGAGGTATCTGCACCCCCAAGAGTAATTTTACCTAGGGTTAGGGTTATCTCTCTTATAGTATTTAGTTAGTTTAGGGTTATTTCTCATCCTCTGAGGAGCTGCCAGCACCTTTCCTTGGATTTGCTGCACCCAGATATTCAAGTAGAAGAAAATGATAATGGGATTTTTTATTTTTTGTGCTACAACAAAACAGGTGACAGAGGATTTGTACACCAGATAGTGTGCTGACCTGGTACTGAAACTACTAGCAAATTTTTTAATTTTAGGCAGCTGGGCAAGGGGCAAAGGGGAGGATGGTTTACTTTCATTACAATTGCTTTGTGCATGCAGGACCCTTTCTCTTATTGCTTTGGTTAAATACACACTGGAATTTTTGCATCTCATCCAAAATTCAGGGAAAAAAAAATTGCTGAAAGATCCTCCCTTTGATACTGGAAAACAAAAAGCATGTGAAAGAGAATAAAAATATGTAAATGATACATAAACTAAGTAAATAAATGAACTGGAGAGCTGTTTTTTCACTTCTCTCAGACTTCCCGATCAGTAATTTATAATCTATAACAATTTCATGGTAAAACCCTATATCTAATGAACCCATATAATTGTTGTCATATCCATATAATTACTACTTTTCAAAATACCCCTTTATTGGAATTCCAGCATTCCCCTCATCCCCTTTGTTTTTCTCTGCTTTTACTTGCCTGTAGTTCCACATTGAATGCTTATCTCCCAAAAAAAGGTTTTAAAAGCATAATATATTCATGTAGAAAGAGATCATGGTGACAATTGAAAGGATCTCCTGAACTGCATCTTTTCTGGGAGCCTTGTTCAAGCTGTGCTGCATTATTCCTTTGTCAAGGAGTGAGAAATGCATCACGTGCCCTCTGAGCTCCTTGGCTTTAGGGACTGGGGAGTATAAAGAAGAGTGAGCTCTGATACCACAAAGGTCCCAAGATAAACATATTTAGCAATTATCCTCAGCAAGATGAGGAAAGATCAAGCAAGACCAATCAATTTTTCCAAACCAGAGATTCCATCTCACTAAAACAAAACAAAACAAAAAAAATCCAAACCGAAACAAACAGAAGCCTGTTTTTATTCTTCCCAACACCATCCACATGGCCATTTTCCATCTGGATGTTCTTGTCAAGAAAAGGGAAATATCAGGAAGTTTCTCATGTCAGCACAACATCAGAGTAGTGCCATGGAAGCCAGCCCAGGTGACCCTGACGTAAAACTGGTTAAACCATCAAAATCAATACTTTGGAAACCCAGTTAAACCATGAAAATCAACACTTGGGAGGAGCTGTGTCCCCCCCAACCCTAATGGCACTTTGTGACAGGTCCACACCAGCCCCAGCTTCCCACAGCAGCTCAGCCACAGCCCCATGCCTC
This sequence comes from Melospiza georgiana, assembly GCF_028018845.1. Classification (NCBI taxonomy): domain Eukaryota; kingdom Metazoa; phylum Chordata; class Aves; order Passeriformes; family Passerellidae; genus Melospiza; species Melospiza georgiana. Next base: position 2,238,414 of record NC_080465.1, on the reverse strand, counting down.
TCCTGACCCTGCAGAGGCCCCTACTGATATTTCCAGATGTTCTACTGATATTCCAGCTGATATTTCCAGACCTGCACACGTCCAGCCTCGTGGACAGGAGAAATGTTGTATTGGTGTTGCCCACAGAGGAAGGCAAGAATGAAGAATCTGACTCCATGTTCTCAGAAGGCTAATTTACTACTTTATTATATTATATTATATTAAAGAATACTATACTAAACTATACTAAAGAATACAGAAAGGATACAGACAGAGTGCTAAAAAGCTAAATATTAAAACTTGTGACTCTCTCCCAACACAGCTTGGCCCTGACTGGCCAAAGAGTGAAAACAACTCACAGCATAGTCCAATGGAACAATCACCTGTGGGTAAACAATCTCCAAACACATTCCACATGAGCACAACACAGGAGAAGCAAATGAGATAAGAATTGTTTTCCTTTTCTCTGAGGCTTCTCAGCTTCCCAGGAGAGAAATCGTGGGCGAAGGGATTTTTTCAGAGGATGTGAAAGCCTCAGAGAAATGTGTCAGGACCCTGCATTTTGCATGAGGGTCACAGGTTTTCACCCAGGGCTGGAGGATTTCTGCTGTGCTTTGGTGGGGGGTTGCCCCCAGCTCCAGTGTGACAGTGTTGTCAGCAGCCTGACAATTCTCACCCAGATTTATCCTTTTGAGGGCTCTGTGCTGACCCAAGGTGTGCAGGAAGGCAGAGGAGGAGAATTGGAGAATTTAGATGTTGGTATGGATATTTTTGAAGGAAGGTCTTGTGAAGAGCAAACACAGTTTGTTGCTTTGCTGGGCTAACCTTGAGCTGCTTGTTTGTGTTTTCTTTTTTTAACAGCTTGCTCGAACAAGATTTATGGTCTCACTGTTCATGGGTGGCTGTATTTGAACCAATATTATCTGTGTAAAGTGCATTTAAAGCTATATATTTCAGAAACTTCCATTGCTTAGGAAAAGTCTGAAGGTGGGAGCAGATTGTCTAAAGCAGGTGTGTTGGTCAGAGCCATCAATTAAAACTTTCCTGCTTAGTAATTCTTTTATAAAAGGATTTTATGGTTGTGCATCAGAGGTGACACGTATCTATCAGTCCAAACTGTTTCCAAAATTTAGAATGCACAGATCTCAAACCACTGTGAACTGCTGTCTCTTTTGACTGGCCTTTTGACTTCACAACTTTTTTCACTCCTTTTCCTTGATGAAACTTGATTTTTGTGTTAAACTTTTTTTTTTTAAACCCTCACTTTCATACTGGATTGAGCGTGTTCAAAACAGCCTGGCTCAAGTCTCTATTACATTAGCCAAACCATATCATAAAACCCACTGAACTGAAGGTCTCCTACACATTTATTTGGTTGGGATTTCGAGGAAGCAGCTGCCCATTGTCACGTTTCCCGAATCAGTGCTGCTCTGAAGGAGTCACTGAGTTAATTTGTGCTGTTAAACCCATGGTGCTTGCTCAGTCTGGCAGCTATGGGGAAGGTCAGGGGAGGTAAAGCTGTGCTGCCCAAGCTGCAGCAGCCCTGGGAAAACCTCTGGTCACTCTGCCAGCCCAGGCTCAGCATCACAGCATCCTGGGGACAATGGAACACACTTTTTGTGTTCAGCGCTCGCAGTGGATGTCTTCATTTGGAAAGACAGGAGCCTCCCCTGAAATGGAGAATGTAAACCCTCCCCACCCCTCCCAATTGATATAAATTTTAAATTAAGGGGCTCTCAGGCACAAAATATGGGAGCATGAAATAGCAGTTCTTTAGTAGGAAAAAAAGATAAAAGGATAAAATAAACAAAGTACACTAGAACAAGACTGACAGAGTCAGAACCCAACCTGACACCCTGTGGCTCAGGGTGTTGGTGGCAGTCCCATTGGAATTGTGGCTCAGCCCTCCTGCAGTGTCAGGGGTGGTTCTGCTGGAGCAGGGGGATCTGTAGAGAAGGATGTATTCTTCCTCTGAAGATCCAGTGGAAGGAGAGACAGCTGCTGTTCCTCTGGGGAATCCCGTGCAGAAAGCTCTGCTGGTCTCAAAAACCTCTGGATTATATCTGGGTAGCAATGCTTGGCTCCTCCCTCTGGATTATATCTGGGTAGCAATGCTTGGCTCCTCCTTCTGGGCTCACATCTCCCAGTGGGATGTTATAGCTCTTATCAGCCATGCAGTGACATTCAATAGCTGTTATCAGCAATGTCCCCTCCCGAGGGACGTGTGAATGTGGTCACCCAAAGAGAGAGATAAGGCAAACTGCCCACTTGGCAATGGTGATCTCCCATACCGATGGTAATGGAAAACATCTTGCATTGCAAATCCTCAGCAATGGCAGGCCCCTGGGATTTGCCACTGGATTTGCAGCTGGATTTGCCTTTGGATCGGATCTGCTGAAGTGGAGCAGCTTCACTGCCTGTGCTGTCAGTCATGACACCTGATCCATGGACCAGCCACCGAGCAGGCCTGGCCATGCCTGGCTCAGCTCTGCTGAAATATTCAGTGCAATACAGCACAGCTGCCACTGAGATATTTTATGAAAATCTTTTCACTGGGATTTTTCTCCTGAGGAGCCTCAGAAAAGAAATGTAAACAATAATTATCTGACGGTTGTGGAATGTGGTCTGTGGAGATGGTTCAGCAACAGGTGCATCTTTGATTGGTTGCATGTGAATTGTTTTTAATTAATGGTCAATCACAGCCAGCTGTGTCAGACTCTCTGAGCTTGTCACAAGATTTTATTATTCATTCCTTTCTAGCTTTCTGATGTCTCCTTTCTCTTTCTTTAGTATAATTTTAGTATATCGCTTTATTTTAATATAATAAATATAATAGCAATTATATGTTCTGAAACATGGAGTCAAGATTTTAATCTCTTCCCTCCTCCTGGGGACCCTGGAACAACACCACACACAGCCATGACATTTTCCTTGCCAAAAGGACCAAGGGAAGGAGCTCTGTGCCCTGTGTGGGTCGAGTTTCTGCCTTCCTCTTGCAGTGGCATCCATGATCTGCCCAAACCCAACCAAACTGCTGATAAATTCTTCAGTTTTGGGTACGTGCACTCAGCTCTGCACCTGGAACCTGTGGTGCCCACCAGTCTGGGTGCTGAGAACATTTTCCTAGTGATCAGCCTACAGTTTTGTTTTCTGTCACAGATCCCTGTTTTTCTGAGCGTCCCACGGGCTTCACAAATTGTCCATTTTATAACGTTTGAGTTTCTGTCCCTGCCTCCCCTTGAATTCATTTCTGTATTTGTGAAAGTGCAACTGTGCATGAAAATGTTAAGCAAATGATGCTAGACATTTTCTACACTTTGAAGGGAAATCTTTCCATCCAGGCATGTGGGAATTCTTCAATATTTAATTAAAAAAAAAAAAAAAGTATAGTATTTGAAATAACAAATATTAACACATGCTGACAGTTTCTGGGTTAAGCTTCTCCTCTGAGCGGGTTTGTTCCTTGTGACTTCAGAACAATAAATTGTGTAAAGATGGTAAGTAGTCACAAATAAAATAAAATAAAATATAAATAAAATATACATTCCATTATTATTTAGGTAGAGCTTGAATTTACTGAAACAGAGTTGCACTTGGTTATATTAAAAACCAATACCTGAAACAAGGGGAAATGTTTTCATGTTGAACGAACACTTTCTTCAAATGATTCTTCAACATTTTTAGGTGCAATGTCCAGAATCAGACACTTCTGAAGATGTATGTGATTAAGAATTATGATTAGGAGCAGAAAATAATAATCTGAATTTAATTTACTCCCCACCACCCTGGTTTCTATAATTAATGATGTAGAACTTCACCTACAGAAACAAAGCTTGAGGAGCCTCTAGCTTTTAAGTGCTTTCCATCACACACAGGCTATTTCTTCCTTTCTTTCTTTTCTTTTCCAAATAATGAGCATAATTTTATGACACGCGTTTCACATGCCTTATAAAGAGCAATATACTGCCTCAATTAGAGAGAGGCTTGAGCTGAGAAAAGACTTAAGTGTTCAGCATTCATTGTCTTCCTTCAGGCTGTGAGGATAAGGCATAACCTCTCTCCTGGTGGTAATTGTTTGCTGCATTTATCACATTCATTTTCCCTCCCTCTCCAAGTATGGCTGAGGAAGGATGGAAGAATAGGAATGGCTTCAGCAAGAGGGATTGAGCAAGCCTTATCCTCAAATATTACATAGCATTCCACAAAACTGGAAGAGCCACCCTCTGCATTAATAGCGTTCGCTGCCTGCAAGGTATCTGACCAGAAAGTGCTACACTTTATGAATTTAAAACTCCACTACTGAAAGTGAAAGGAAGACCTGAATTAGATGCACGTTTAATTTTTTTATAAGTACATTTGCATGATGCATCTGTTCTAGGCCATATTCTCAGAAAAAAAAATATGGTTATAGACTCACAGAATGGTTTGGGTTTAAAAGGGGCCTTCAAGATTATCCCATTCCAAGCCATGGCAGGGACACCTCCCACTGTCCCAGTGTCCAACCTGGCCTTGGGCACTGCCAGGGATCCAGGGCCTGCCCACCCTACCATTTCTTCCCAATTCTTAGGGAAAAATTAGGGAACCATTTCTTCCTAATTCTTAACCCAAATTTACTCACTTTCAGTTTTAGGCAAATTCCCCCTTGCCCAGTCACTGCATGTCCTTGTAAAACATCTCTCTCCAAAACCCCTTTAGGTACAGGAAAGCTCCTCTAAGGTGATATCGAATATTTCCACTCCCTTTCTTCCAACTTAATTTGGATTAAGATCAACAAATACCTTTAAGGGACCACAATATATTAAAATCCCTGCAGTGCACACTGGCTTTGAGAGGATAGCCTGATGGAATCAGAGCAGAAAACAAAGGGGCATGAAACCAACCACTGTTCCCACAGCTGATGGCAGTGGAGAGGCTAGAGGAAAAAAAGCCTTTGTGTTTCTGGGAGACTCCTAGATCTGGCAAAAAGTCCTGGCATAAATAATGCACGATTACAAAAAAGCTGAATATTGTTCTCTTGGAGTTTGCTAGTGAAGTCCAAGCATAAGGGAGACACCTACAGATGTGCAAAACACACATTTGGCTATGTTTCAGAATCAGAGGGGCTTCAGAGGATGAACTGCACTCCTCACCCATGTAATTGTGTCAAAACCAGGCAGGTGGGACATTGCAATGGGGGAATAATCCTCATTTGGTGGGCTGGGGGATGCTCACAGGCTTGGAGACACCAGCAGACCCATCGCTGGGCAGGGGCTATTAACAGATGTCAAACAGGACAGGGCTGCTGGGAATGTGCCTTGAGCTGTTTGATTTTCCAGCATCACTCTCACTCCATGGCTATGGCAATGGAAGGTGCCAGCAGCTCACATCCCAGGCAGCAGACACAGAACTCAATGTCACAACTCACTTTATCAGTTTTGTGACCAATCACACAAAGCAAAAACACACTGACAGTATTTATATCTGTATAGTGTATATTCTATATTGACAGTAGTTGTGTCCAACCACTATGAGCACAGGTACCTTTGGTTAAACAGTGCTGGGTTATTTCAAATGCAATACCTGCTTGTGAGCATTCAAACACAATGCATACAGCTCCATTATTAAGCTTCAAACTTCCTAATATCTTGCTAGATAAACTTTTCTGCAGCTTAGGGAGTTATTCTAGACAAGCGTTAATGCACAGACCATTGCTCTATTTGCCCTTGCTTTTCTACAGTTTAAATAATTTTTCTGCTGCCCAATCTCATGGCTGCTGCTTGGCTCCCATCAAAGTTCTGCTGTCTCTGGGGCCTTTTGCAGCTTTCCCAAAACCCTCTGGTTTGGTGGATTCCCACACAGACCCATCCTGCATTGCCACTGTGGCTTTCCTTGGGGCCTCCCCGTGAAAGAAGGGGCAGATTCCTTCTCCTCTTGCAGAGAGAAAAGGTGAATTTCCCTCTGCCCCCTGTTTAGGATGGGGATGGTGAGGGTGCTCCCATCCTCCCATCAGGGCAGTCCCACACCTGTGCCACATCTTGTGCCAAGGTGTGGAAGAGGCACCATCAAAAGCTGCAGCCACAAGGGAGAAAAACCCCTGCAAAGTTTGTGCCTCAGTTGCTGCCTTCCCTGAGAACAGCTTGTGGCACCATCCTCTCTGGCTTGCACATAAATCTGACGGTTTTTGCTTCGTGCAAATAAATCTGATGTTTTTTCTTCGTGCCTCACGTTTCTCACCTTTTATCTGCTGCCTGTTTTTCAGGCATTCACATGGGCAAAACCAAACGCTGTTTTCTGGGTAAATAAGCAGAGTAACACAGAACATATTAGCAAGCACTGATTTTTTTTTTTTTCCTCATTGTACTGAGAATTAACTCTTTGGTCTTTGCTTCATTGTCAGCTGCGAGGAATAATTAACATCGGACAAAGAAGGAGTGCCACTGCGAGGAGCAGCACAGCTGAGATCTCCTGTCTCATTTGCAATTGTGCCTGGAGCTAACAGGATCACATAGCAGGCTGGGATCCTGCATAATTAGTTAAGATACTTCAATGTAATAGGAACAGAAGAAAAAAAAAAGGGTCATGGTGAGGAGATGCCAGTCATGCAGCCGTGCCTGCCTCCTGCATTTTACAGCCTGTGCGGCAGTGCCAGGCAAACCTGGGAATGACAAAAATGACAAAGCCCATCCCACCTGCACACACCTGAGGAGGGCAGGGAAAAGGTGCCTCTTACAGCTTTGCTCCTCCTGCTTCTGCGAATGCACCTCAAATTCCAGCTTGCACACTCGGACTTTTTTCCCTTCCTCCTCCTCTCACCTACCACAGCAGCACCCCTTAACTCCAGTTTAATAAAGGCTGTGGATTAGTATTTGTAGGGATGATCTTCCCTGTACCCAAAGTAACTAATTCTCCTGCATGCAATCGGGTTGTTTCAAGATGGAAACAGATATAGGAGAGGCGCCTGTGAAATGGTTGAGACGTGCATTAAGGCAACGTTGACATTTGAAAATAACTTTAGCCAGAATTGTGTCAAATGAATGAGGCTTTCAAGCAGGTTGGCTTTAAGATTAATTTAATTTAGGCACAGGGAAAGTCAACTGCTCAGAGCAGACCACACTTCTTAGGGACTGGGAGACCTAGAGAGCCACAGGGCTCCTGGGTGGTTAACTTCAGATGGAGATTTACCCTTTTTCACCTCCTGCCCCTCCATAGTGACTATTCAGTCCAAATGAATTGGATGAAAGGCAATAAACCCAAATTCTTTGCTGCACGGGGTTGGGACAGCCCTTTTGGATGGGAGGTGCTGGCTCTGCCCGTGCTGTTTTTGGCAGTGATGCTGCATGGAGCTGCTGCACGCAGGGGCCAGCCCAGTCCTGCCTCCTTCCACCCACTCTTCCTTCAGTTTCTGTCTGCTCTGGGCCACAGGGAGGATACCAAGCCAGCATCACTCAGAGATTTTGAGTCAGAATAGGAGCTGGAATCAACCTTCAGCATTTCTGATCTGCTCCTAAAATCCCTGCCAGGGGTGGTGCAGAAACTGGGAGCTCAGGAAGGGAAGGACTGCTGGAACCCCACTGCTGAAGTGCTGGCAGCAGGATCTGTGCCAGGTCATCTGGGATCTGGGATCTGGTACAATCAATATTTTTACAGCAGAGCTAGAGGAAAAGCCCCAGGGGAAGAGGATGGATAGGAAAAGGGGAGGTTGTCTGTGATGGTGCTCGCAGGGGTTTTCGGGTGAGGGAAGAGACGAGGATCTGACTCCACGTTTCAGAAGACTTGATTTATTATTTTATGATATATATTACATTAAAACTATACTAAAAGAATAGAAGGACAGGTTTCATCAGAAGGCTGGCTAAGCTAAGAATAGAAAGGAATGATAACAAAGGTTTGCGGCTCGGACAGAGAGTCTGAGCCAGCTGACTGTGATTGGCCATTAATTAGAAACAACAACGGGAGACCAATCCCAGATGCACCTGTTGCATTCCACAGCAGCAGATAACCATTGTTCACATTTTGTTCCTGAGGCCTCTCAGCTTCTCAGGAGGAAAAATCCCAAGGAGAGGATTTTCATGAAAAGATGTCTGCGACAGTTATCAAGGTGCCTCTCCCCAGCACAGCCTGGTGTACACGTTCCTGCCTGGTTTGAAGTGTCTTGCTCTGGCCAGGGAGAACCAGGCCAGACTGCCTTGAGACAGTGAAGGAATGCTGATGAGGCTTGGCCTGTTCAATCCAAACCCTGCTTGGCTGCAGTTCAGGGGATGGCCTGGGCTGCAGAGCTGTCAGTACATGCAGCTGATTCACTGTGGCACCAGAGCACAGCCAAAGGGGTCACACATGTGCAGAGAGGGCTCAGAATAAGGGGGGAAAGGCAGCTCTGAGGGGGATTTACCAACAAACTGCACCCATGGAGATTTTCACATGGCAGTGCAAGACGATTTCACAAGCATCACTCGTGAAAGTCATGAGGTGAGAACTATCACTAGCTGGGGTCTGTGTACAAATCACAAACGGGACAGGGCTGCTGGGAATGTGCCTTGAGCTGTTTGATTTTCCAGCATCACTCTCACTCCATGGTTATGGCAATGGGAAGGTGCCAGCAGCTCACATCCCGGGCAGCAGACACAGAACCCAATGTCACAACTCACTTTATCAGTTTTGTGACCAATCACACAAAGCAAAAGCACACTGACAGTATTTATATCTGTACAGTGTATATTCTATATTGACAGTAGTTCTGTCCAACCACTATGAGCACAGGTACCTTTGGTTAAACAATGCTGGCTTATTTCAAATACAATACCTGCTTGTGAGCCTTCAAACACAATGCACACAGCTCCATTATTAAGCTTCTACCTTCCTAATATCTTGCTAGATAAACTTTTCTGCAGCTTAGGGAGTTATTCTAGACAAGCACTGATAACAGACCATTGCTCTATTTGTCCTTGCTTTTCTACTTTTTAAATAATTTTTCTGCTGACCAATCTCATGGCTGCTGCTTGGCTCCCATCACAGTTCTGCTGTCTCTGGGGCCTGTCTTTTGCAGCTTTCCCCAAACCCTCTGGTTTGGTGGATTCCCAGAAGAACCAGGGAGTGCTCCTTGGAGCCCTGGGTGGGTGCCTGGCAGGGGCACAGTCAGGAATCACACCGCCACTCACACTGGGGCATCAATGGCACATCCCATGCTCCTCCAACCTCAACAAGGTCCTGAGCTCTGTGAAGGTGTCAGGGTATTGGCTCATCTGTTTTCTGGTGGCATCAAGGGGGTCTCAGCAGCCCCTTCCCCTTGGTAGGATGGGGATGCCAGACCATCCCATTGTGGAGTTTTATCTCTCCATTATCTGACTTCAGGAAGAATATTCATCCATTCAGGCAGTCTAAATGCCTGGCAGACATGAATCTGAATAGAAAGCCACCCACTGGAGAAGAAATTAACCACAAACACATTTTTTTATTATTTTATCTTTTTTTTTCTTTTTTTTTTTTTTTGTTTGCAGACGTGGGCTGTGCGTGCCATTCGGGCAGCTCCGGGGCCTGGGGCGAGCTCTTGCTGCACCACATCACACCCAGCCCAGGGCTGGAAGCCTGGCTTTGGGTTCCCAGAAATATTTGGGGAATGCGGCCGTTTTGCTGGGCGGAAAAAAAAAAGCCGCTTGTGAAAATAGCTGGCCTGGCTGCCACGGCTGAACAACAATTTTTCTGTCAGGGCTCAGGGGCTGGGGAGGAGCAGGGAGGTGGAGCAGCCAGTGCAGGTGGTGAGTGGCATGGGCTATATATGTATTTTATGTAAATATTGGGTCAGATTCTTCTGGAAGCCACTCTGACTCCCGCCTTTGTGAGCCAGAGAAATTCCCCGCTCATCCAGCGGCTCCTGGAAAAAAAATGTGGAGATGAAGTGCTTGCAAATCGCTCGGAAAAGGGGAAAATGGCTCTAAAATAAAGAAGCACTTCTGGGTTTTTCAAGTGGTGCTGCCCATTTCCATGCCAGCTTCCAAGGAAAGGTAACTGGGGACAAAGCCTTCAGCAGGAGCGTTTGTGACTGGACAAAGGGGAAAAGGTTTTAAACTAAAAGATCAATTTAGATTTGATATAAGGAAGAAGTCTTTTACAGGGAGGGCAGGGAAACACTGAAAGAGGCTTCCCAGAGAGGTGGTGGCTGCTCCATGCCTGGAAACCCTCAGAGTCAGGTTGGATGTGACAAGGGCTGGCTCAGGGTGTCCCTGCCCGTGGCACAGGGTTGGGTTGTTTGGCCTTAAACCCAAACCATTCCATGGTAGCAAACGGGGGGCACAAATGAAACACCTCCAAAGATGTACTGTGTTCCCTGTCCTCGTCAATTTATTTCTTAAAAGGATGAAAATTGTATCAGCACACATCAGGAGAGCAGCTAGATTAGGTTGATGAGCTTAATTAACATCTTTGTAATACTGCTTCCACTTTTCTCTATTCCCAGATGAAGTGTGACATTTATGACATGCCCTGCAGAAAATGCAGATATATATATATTAAATGCAGATATTTATATATTTATACACATATATAAAAATATGTATATATTTTTAGATATATACACATATATATAAATATGTATGTAAATGTACACTGAATATTTCGTCAAACAACCCATGCTTTAATTGCTTAATCAAAAATTACCTGTTAGTTCCTTTTCACTCTTACAAAGAAGCTGTGAACACACACTTTAGAGGAGCTGTGAACCTGTTGTCGTGGCATCAGTCACATGTAATAAAGGAATTACTCCATGCCAAAAATAGTAGAGGCACATCCTTCATGAGGAGAAAATGAGAGAAGAACCCCAATTGCTCTTCCCTCATCCCCCAGTGCTGTAGCTGCATCACAGAACCCACCAGACCTCTCAGGCACAACTTGCCCTCATGAAGATGTCAAAAATCATCTCCTTATTTTCCATGTGCCTTGGCATAGTTCCCATAATTTAGAAGGATCTGAATTTTTAAGATCCTTCTAATTTTTTTTTAAATTGTTTTAGGAGGATCGTAATTTTTCCATAATTTAGAAGGATCTGCTCTATCTCCCCACAGGCACCCCCCACCCTGTAGTTCTGTGGGTGTCCCTTAATTCCCCCTTAAAAATTCCCCTTAATTCTCCCCTTAAAAACTGGGATTATATTTCCTCTTTTACAGTCAGGGAGACCTCCACCAGACTGCCAAGACTTCTCAATATGACAAAGAATGGCTTGGCCCCTTCCCCGTCAACACTTCCCTCATGACCCAGGGGAGCATCCTGCCGTGGCCTTGGGAAGCCTCAGGTTCCTTGGGTGCTCTCCAGCCTCATCTCCTGATGCTCTGGGCAGTTCTTCATTCCCTCCCTTCCCCTTCTGCACCTTGGGCAGCGTAACCAGAGTGCATTTCTTGGTGAAACTGAGCCAGGCTGTTGAGTACCTCAGCATTCTCCGTGTCCTGGGTGTCCCCTTCTCTTCCACTGTTGAAGATTGCAATGCAAGATGTTTTCCATTACTTTTGTCAATTGGGCAGTTTGCCTTATCTCTCTCTTTGAGTGACCACATTCACTTCTCCCTTGGGAGGGGACATTGCTGATAACAGACTATTGAATGTCCCTGCATGGCTGATAAGAACTATAACATCCCATTGGGAGATGTGAGCCCAGAGGGAGGAGCCAAGCATTGCTGCCCAGATATAATCCACAGGGAGGAGCCAAGCATTGCTGCCCAGATATAATCCAGGGGGAGGGGCCAAGCATTGCTACCCAGATATAATCCAGGGGGAGGAGCCAAGCATTGCTACCCAGATATAATCCAGGGGGAGGAGCCAAGCATTGCTACCCAGATATAATCCAGGGGGAGGAGCCAAGCATTGCTACCCAGATATAATCCAGAGGGAGGGGCCAAGCATTGCTACCCAGATATAATCCAGAGGGAGGAGCCAAGCATTGCTACCCAGATATAATCCAGGGGGAGGGGCCAAGCATTGCTGCCCAGATATAATCCAGGGGGAGGGGCCAAGCATTGCTGCCTAGATATAATCCATGGGGAGGGGCCAAGCATTGCTACCCAGATATAATCCAGGGGGAGGAGCCAAGCATTGCTACCCAGATATAATCCAGGGGGAGGGGCCAAGCATTGCTACCCAGATATAATCCAGGGGGAGGGGCCAAGCATTGCTACCCAGATATAATCCAGAGGTTTTTGAGACACCAGCACGGCTTTCTCCACGGGATTCCCCAGAGGAACAGCAGCTGTCTCTCCTTCCACTGGATCTTCAGAGGAAGAATACATCCTTCTCTACAGATCCCCCTGCTCCAGCAGAACTACCCCTGGCACTGGAGGAGGGCTGAGCCACATTTCCAACGGGACTGCCACCAACACCCTGAGCCACAGGGTGTCAGGTTGGGTTCTGACTCTGGCAGTGTTGTTCTAGTGTACTGTATTTTTATCCTTTTTTTTTTTCTTTCTTTCCTATTAAAGAACTGTTATTTTCTGCTCCCATATTTTGTGCCTGAGAGCCCCTTAATTTAAAATTTATAGCAACTGGGAGGTGTGGGTCTCCATTTCAGGGGAGGTTCCTACCTTCCTTAGCAGACTCCTGTCTTTCCAAACCAAGACATCCACATTTTCCGTACTTCTCCTTTTGTCACCAACGCACCTACAGGAACTTTTCTTGCTGCCCTTGATGTTCCAGGATAGATTTAACTCTGTCAGGGATTTACCTTTTCTAACCTGATCCTGGATAACCTCTCTGTGTGCCTCCCAGGCTAGCTGTGATTGCTTCCATGCTCTGGAGATTTCCTTTGTGTGTTTTCTATTTGTCCACCCACACAGGACCCCCGGCATCTTTGTGTGATTTTCTTTTTGCTGGGCTGTTTTTCTCCTGAGTTTAGAGGAGGTGATGATTGAATATTAATCAGTTTTATTGGCTCTCTGTGGCACATCCCTGACATAATGTCATTGTCCTGCCCTTTGGCACATTCCTGCCACTTTATCACCTGTTCCTGCCCTCCCTGTGAGATTTTTGTCATCTCCTCACATGACTCTGGCAAAGGGGACTATTTACAGATTACAAACGAGATGGGGCTGCTGTGGAACTGCCTTGAGCTGTTCGATTTTCCAGCATCACTCTCAGTCCATGGCTATGGCAATGGAAGGTGCCAGCAGCTCACATCCCAGGCAGCAGACACAGAACTCAATGTCACAACTCACTTTATGAGTTTTGTGACCAATCACACAAAGCAAAAGCACACTGACAGTATTTATATCTGTATAGTGTATATTCTATATTGACAGTAGTTCTGTCCAACCACTATGAGCACAGGTACCTTTGGTTAAACAGTGCTGGCTTATTTCAAATGCAATACCTGCTTGTGAGCCTTCAAACACAATGCACACAGCTCCATTATTAAGCTTCAAACTTCCTAATACCTTGTTAGATAAACTTTTCTGCAGCTTGTGGAGTTATTCTAGACAAGCATTAATACACAGACCATTGCTCTATTTGTCCTTGCTTTTCTACTTTTTAAATAATTTTTCTGCTGACCAATCCCATGGCTGGTGCTTGGCTCCCATCACAGTTCTGCTGTCTCTGGGGCCTTTTGCAGCTTTCCCAAAACCCTCCGATTTTGTGGGTTCCCACACTCACCCATCCCAGCAGAGCTCCATGAACTCCACCTGGTCTTTGCTCAGAGGTGACATCCCCTCCTTGTTTCCCCTGCCTGTCCTTCCTAAAGAAGCCCCTGGGGCTGGGGCTCCCCTGCCCCAGAAACTCCACAAGGGCAAATCCACCCCAGCCAGACCCGTGCAAACTCACAGTGTGTCAGACCATAGCACCTGTGTCACATTTGCTGATGCTTTCATCAGAAAATAGCATGTTTCACTTTTTAGGGGCCCTTTGATCTTGCCTCAATGCACCACATGTATATTTTATGCTGCCTGTGCACTTGATTGCATTCATTGTGGCCAAGGCAGCACAATACACTTCCCCACAGCTCCTGCTGACCTCGCACAGCATCCCAGAAATCAAATACATTCATTTAGCCTGCTTTGGATTTTCCAGCCTGATGCAAATGCCTGGTGACCTTTCCTGGTGTATTCCATCTAGTGAGAGCTGTGCCTGCTGACCTCAGATGGTGTGTGACCTCAGATAACACAACCCATCAACTGGCAAACCAAATAAATAAATAAATAAATAAATAAATAAATAAATAAATAGATAAATAAATAAATATTATTGTGACAAAGAGGCTGTGCTGGCCATCCTCCCCACCTCCTGTGCCTCACCTGTGTTCCACCAGGTGCTTCCTGTACATTCCCACACACGTGGGGCCTAATTGCAAATATAAACTACATAAAAACCCAGTTATTCTTACTCACGCGCACTGGTGAAATACATTTTTCTGCACTCCTAGCAAGCTAAATTGTGAGAACAAGACATGTTTCTATGTTTTCCCATTCAGAGGAATTTAAAAATATATATTTACAATGATGCATGTATCATTGAAAGTTAATTTGCAATGAATGGCACCATAACGCTGCACAGTTTGTGCAATTCTGCCTTTTATATTTTAGATTCTTAATCTAAAGTTTCTAAATCCTAAATTCTAAAGTTTCTAAAATCTAAGTTCTTCATTCTAAAGTGTATCTCTCTATTAAGAAAATTATGCAAGTTAAATTAAAAAATGAAAACACTTTGGGATCAGTAAAACTATCTTTATTTAGTCCTATTTAAAAATTATTTTTTAATTTGTTCTATTTGATTTCTAAGACTACATGACCACAGGTCACTCAGTAATCACCAACAAATTGGCCTCTTTTTATTAAATCTAAGATATAAAATAAGTGTCATTGTGTTTACCACAGAAGTATCAGAGACTACTTATTTCATGAGCATGCAGAGTGTTGATGCCCATGTTAATCCCCTGAGCTCATTAGCAACAGATATGGGAGGATGGACATGGGTAAATAATTGTTATTCTGAAAATATACTCATTATTTTCTCATTGTCTTCACTAGAATTCCTGGGTGTGTATGTTGTGAAGGATGTGAGAAAAAACCTGCTTTTCAGTTCTTCAGGAAAAGTCCCTGGATTTCAGGAAAATGTTTCGTGAAACAGTTGCAATTTATAACCAAAAGTCAGAAAGCTTCAAGATGCAGAAATTTACAACTGAAGTTCTAATATTCAGCCATCATTCTCCAAAAATACTCCTCTCCTCGTGTGCAGCACTGTATTCTCATTTTTTGTGACTGGTAGCAATTAATAATAAGGGAAAGTTGCAATTTTGTGACTTTTCTTCTGAAAGACAACATGCTGTAGTGAGTGTTGAGACTGCATGTTGGGCAGCCATTGTCACCATTGTGAGTCCTTGTGGATGGTTTTTGTCTCTAACAGATGATTTTTGGAGAAAGGGCACAAGCTGAAGCCATTATAAAACAAAAGGATGTGTATTTTTACAAAGGGGCTCATTCAAGTTGTAAACCACTGAAGCTTCATCTCTCTTCGGTAAACATAATATTTTAATGTAATTTAGTTGTTTAAATGGTTTGGGAGCAAATGGCTTTTCCATGTGCTACTTTAAGCTTCTTCAGAATCTGAAATTATAGAGTTAACTATTTTGGGGAGCAGGATGTACAGGAAATAAAAGAGAAAAGGGGCAAGGGTGTGAGCAAATACCAGCTCTGCTGTGGCATCTCATAGCAGGTCTGGCCTGCAGCCACTCCTTATCTTCTCAGAAATTAATTTGCCTATGCAGGAGTGGAGGAGAGAGGATAAGGACTGATAAATATCCCAGGAAATCTGACTTACAGGAAATGAAATTGTCATTTTACATTTCTGGTGCTCGTTCAGAGAGCAGCAGGATAGGGAACAAAAAAAAAAAGTATTTTTAGACTCGTTCAAAACCTAGAGGTGTTTTTTTTTTTTTTTAATCTGTATGAACAAAGGGAACACATTGAGGAGACCACAGCACCAACTGCTGATTTTTCCAGATCAAACTTACCTGCTACAAAGACCCCCGTGGCTGAATCCAGGAAAATGCCAGGTGCTATCTCTGCTCCACACTTGCCGCGATAAGCTGCGCGCCCTCCAAGGTGTTGCAACACAACAGCTCCCAGAAAACCACCTCATTTTTCAAAAGTTTTTATTGTTAAGTTTGAAGACTAGACAAGGTCGTACTGGTTTTACATCGCTCTACATGATTTAGGTATATACAAAAACCATTTGAATATCACACAGCTTGAAGGGTTGCAAAGGTCGTTTGTGTCCAAGATACTTCTGTACTTACTGACACATCAGAAGCCAGCACTGAATATTATAGTTCACATTGGTTGTATAGCAAAGATACACTCATTTAGTATCCTTAGTCTTCAAAACTGACACTTAATTTGTATGAAGCTATTCCAAAAGAGAAAGTCAACCCTGGATCCAGAGCCAGTTGAGGCGACGGGCCCTGAACGCTGATAAAAAGGAGCCTCGTGCCAGTGCTTTATTTCCCAGGCTATAAATGTAGGATATTGCCTAGCAACACAAAGGTGAGGCCTGCCTACCAATACTTAGCTGGTTCAGGGTGAAATTTAATTAGGGGAACACTTTTGGCCTTGTTCAATGTCATTGTTAGCAATTAATTCAGAAGTCAAGGATTATTTCTGAGCTTTTCTCCGTCCCCTCTTAAAGGGATGTCTCCTGTCCTGCACTTCTGTTTTTTTTGGGGCTGGTTGCTTTGACTGGGAGAGAACAGTTGTGTTAATTTAAAACTTGCCCCTTATGACAATGGTATGCACCTGGACAATAAAATAAAATCAAAGGGAAAGAGTTTGATTTATCCCCTAATCTGATTCTCACCTGTTTTGTTAAATCTGAAGGACTCCACTTAAATCAAGAGCTATTTCAGACTGATACTGCTGACATTGGAAGCAGAATTTGGTGCTGGAAGTGCCAATCCAAGAAAGCTTTTTGGTAGCCAAGCTAGGAGTTTTTCTAGCATGCAGGTTGAAACTGTAAGGGCATCAGATATGTGATTTTTAAGTAATTGTCATGGAGTATTATCACTAGCTATGGAGCTCTCCTTGTGAAGACTACTGGCACAGGACATTAGGGGGAAAATACTCAACACAAAATTAATACCAAATTAAAGCTACCATGTTACATTACATGAAAACCCAGTATGCAGATGAAGGGATCACAATTAATTTACTAAACCAAGAAATATTAATTCAAAAGCAAAACTGAAACCCCAAAAGATTAATAAGATGAAAAAAAACCCCCAAAATTAAGATCAGAGACCAAATATTTCAGAAGAGCATTAACATGAGATTTTAAACTAGGAAGTCTAATTTTCTGAAATGGCCTTCTGTTTTTCTGGATACAGTCAGTTAGTGAAATATCCACATGCTATTCTGCATATCTGTAATTAAATTCAGGGTCAACTGCTCTCCCATAAAAGGAAAATGTATTTAAGCCTCTTAAAGTATTGTGTGTTCATACCCTAAAGACTACATTTTTCTTTTTTGTTTTTTTTCTTTTTAACCTAAAGCCTAAATTACAAAATATAGGCAGTAGATAATGTAAGGATAGACTCGTCCTCCATTATTCATATAGATTTTTTTTTCTCGTTAGAAGTACCACCAAATTGATTGACTTTCTCTTTAAAATTGCTCCTTTTGCTTGAAGACCACTCCATATATACATCATTAAGGAATGCTGTTAACACAGTTACAGACAAGACAGTAACAGTCTAGTGGCTTTTGTTATGCAGCACAAAGTAAAAAATAA
The DNA here is from genome assembly GCF_028018845.1 of Melospiza georgiana. Classification (NCBI taxonomy): domain Eukaryota; kingdom Metazoa; phylum Chordata; class Aves; order Passeriformes; family Passerellidae; genus Melospiza; species Melospiza georgiana. The sequence goes on along the minus strand of NC_080465.1, from coordinate 2,220,706 downwards.
AGAACAAACTTAGCAGTGTTGCACAGGACCTCAACATTTCTTACACATACTTTTACCTTTACAGGACTCTTCTTTAGAAGTCTTTAAATGTCTAAGCCTTATAAAATAAATACTTGTATAAATACAGTTTAAGGATTAAGTCATTTTGTAGAGGCAGGGTGTTCTGTTTGCTAAAATGTGACAGTTTAAGTGACACTATCAGAAAACCGCCACCATTATATCCCCAATTCTTGTATGTAAAATTCCTGGCTGCTATTCTAGAGTCTTTCACAGTTCAATGGATAATATATATTTAGTCTGTGGTGGAGAATGTGTGATTAAATGCAGGTTTTTTTGAAATCCAAACCATTTTGTTTCCAAGGTAAACTTTGCCCTTTGCAGATTGTGGGCCAGCAAGCTGCTGGCCTGGGAAGCAGTGCCCAAGTTCAGAGTTTTGGTGAGAATGGAACAGTGACAAAAAGTATAATTATAAGTTCAGTGACATTTGCTAAAACATGCAGCTGCATCTCTCTCTCTCTCTCTCTCACATTCTCTCTTTCTCTCCACATCAGCATGGTATGAAATTAAAAGGTTGGCAGTAATCCCAAGTGCTGTTGTTTCAGGTCCCCTCGCTCCCTCCCCGTCCTGGGATCTTTTTTAGTCTGAGGTGCTGCTCTAACTCTAAAGAGCACTTTACTCCAAGGGAACTTGGATTGCTCTTCAGAGCTTGGTATTGTCATCTCAATCGGCAGGGGAAACTGAGGCACGGGGGAGAACGTCCCCCCTACTTCTCCACTACTTTTCCTCCTAAAATCTACTTTTTAATCTGGGGTTGCTATCATGCTGTGTGTGAAGCATTCCTGTAGATGGGGGATGATAGGAAACAGCCTCCTCATGGCTCACTGGTGTTGTCTGAAAATAGGAGTAGAGGGTGACCAGGGACAGGCTTTGGTTCGCTCCTAAGTCACCTCTTCCCTTTTGGGGAGGAAAGCTGTGATTTAGGAAGAGCCTGAAGAGGGAGGGTTTCCTGGCAGTGAGGGAGTCATTCCTCCTGTGTGTCTTTTAGCACCTGGTTCCTTCTCGCCACATTTTCCTCCTCGCTGGAATTCAGAGCGTGTGTGAAAGCAGTGATGGGGGTGAGCAGGTCTGCGTGCTCACCCCTGGAAAAATCATCCTGGAATGGGATTTCTGATGGAAATCTCTGTGGGCACCCAAGATGAGACACCATAGGTGCCCTGGTGCCTCACCTTAGTCTCCATAAAAAAGCACAGAAACTTTGAAAATGAAGAAACTTTGGCAAATTCATTAACGTCATAATACACTGATTTGGTTACATATTCAAAACAGGTGACATCTCTCAAGGAAAACAACACCAGCACAGTGTGATACTGAACAGAAAAGATGGAGGCCGTGTCTACAGCATGCAAAATAGAGAAGGAAAATGGGGCAGGTAGGAAAACCCTCCAGGTGCATGGAATCTGCTGTCTAGATGGAAGTGGTGAAAGGTAGCTCGGAACATCACAGGTACCATGTCTGAACAGTACCATGGAGAATTTCCCAAAATATTATGTCGTAAGAACTGACAGTGTTTGATAGGCACAATTACTATAATGCAGTCATCCCCAAGTAAACTTATTGCTAAAAGCTGCAGTATCACTTTTTGCAAGTAAGATGATGGTATGATTTATGGAGAACTCGTCAGCCCAATGTTCCTGAAGCTGCAAATGAGCTTCGTTTTTCTCTTCCCTTGTAAAAAGGATGCTGCTGTTTTGTTTTTATGTTTTTTCTTTTTTCTCTTTTTCCCTCAACGCGTTTCAACAGCTCAAAGGAGAACTAGGAGGGCAATTCCACAGCAGAAGGGACAACACCAACAGATTTCAAGGGCAAAATTAAAACCGGATCGGATCATTTTTTAAGAGGGCAGGCTTAGACCTCCTGGCGAAAGACAGCTAGCGGCCTACCATAAAAAGATGAGCGAGCACTGGTTCATGGAGAAAACCCCACTCAGCATCCTACAAGCTTCTTCTACAGCAGCAGGAGCGGGGCAGCTCAGTCCTCGGCCGCACAGCCCAGCAGCTCGGAGCGCAGGGTGATGCGGCCGTACCACGACCAGGGCACGATGCGCACGTGCCGGGCCACGATCGGGGGCTCGATGATGTTCTTGCGGTGCGTGTCGTTGTCAAAGTTGCCCTGGAACACCTGTGGGGGGGAAACAACGGGGGGAGGATTTTAGTGGAGGTTCCCCCGGGGGTGCCTGCAGGTGCGGCAGTCGCGTTCCCTGAACGGGATTTTCTTTTCGCCCAGGGTTTTTCTCCTGGGAAGCTGAGAAGCCTCGGAGAAAAGGAAAACAAGTCTCATCTCATTTGCTTCTGCTGTGTTGTGCTCATGTGGATTGTGTTTGGAGATTGTTTATCCAACAGGTAACTGTTTCATTGGATTCTGGTGAGTTGTTTTCACTCTTTGGCCAGTCAGGGCCCAGCTGTGTCGGGACTCTGGAGAGAGTCAGGAGTTTTCACTGTTATCTTTTTAGCATTCTGTAAGTGTCTTTTCTGTATTCTTTAGTATACTATACTATATTAAAGAATACTACACTATATTAAAGAATACTATACTATATTAAAGAATACTATACTATATTAAAGAACACTACACTATACTATACTATACTATACTATACTATACTATACTATACTATACTATACTATACTATACTATACTTCTGTATAGTATAGTATATTATTCTTTATTATAATACAGTATTATAAAGTAATAAACTAGCCTTCTGGGAACATGGAGTCAGATGCATCATTCCCTCCCCTCGCTGGGTGTCAGGGTCTCTAGCTGATCAGAGTGACCCCGAGATGTGTTAGAAAGTCTTTTCCCAGCCCAGCGCTTGAAGAAGGAGTCAGGGCTCTTCATTTCTCAGTCTCAAGGTTGTTTATTGTTCCTTATCGATAAAATTCTTTCTCCTGTCCTGCCCAGGTCAGCTCAGCAAGGCAGTCAGAGGCGCTCTGCCTGCCCCAGGGTAGTGTTATGTCTTTATACTAAAAGCTACATATGCATTATTTACAATTACTTCCCAATATCCATCACCTATGTTAGACAGTGAGCTTCTACTCTAAACCAATCCAAAAGTGCCACCATCAGAGCAGAAGATGAAGGCCAAGAAGAAGAAGGAGAAAGGCTGGACATGCCCAGATCCCTTCATGTTGCCCCCTGAACCTCCATTCCAGAAACCCCAAAAAATCTATTTTTTCACCCCGTGATAAATTCATTATCATTCTACTTAATCTGTCATGGCTTGCAGATCTTCATCTAAGGCTCCACAGGTCATAATCAAACCCTCAGGGGCATTCTGGGCTCTGTGCCAGGGTCTCTGAGCCCCCTGGCAGGGTCTGGGCTGCTCAGGACAGACAGAGAGATGTCCTGGGTTGCCTGCATGTACAATATGCAGGGAGGTTTTAAGGCTGGCCTATAGGAATGTGCCTCCTGTTGACAGAGTGACTAAACTACCTTTTGTCTCCTTAAAAAGGGAAAATCCCAGAAGTTTCTTTCCTCAATTAGGTAAAAAGCCACCTCATAGGACCTGGGGGACTTCACCTCAAACTTAAGGATAGCACATTGGAAGGAAGCCAAAAAGTCCCTCCTGGGCAATTTACTAGAAAAAGAAGAGAGCAAAGAAACTAATCACTTTTGTGAGGTGTTGTCCCAGGAGCAAGAACCTCTCGCACCTGACTCAGTTTTTCTCTGTGAAGAGTTTTTTTTATTTTGCCTTTTAATAAACCTTTTTGTTTCCAACACTGCAACAACAGAAGCCATCCTGCTGATTTTTATGCCTCCAAGGGTAGCTGAGCTATCTTGGGTGTGTTATAGGCCTCCAAGAGCTCATGAGACTGGGCTTGAGGAGTCTCCTAAATCACTGGCCCAGCCCATGGTGAAATTCCGACTACCCTGGATCCACGATGAGTGTTTAACATCGGTACACGCATCTTTTAATGCTGTTTAAACTTAAGGTTTAAATGGCAAAGAGAAGGTTGGGAATTAGATGTTAGGAAGGAATCCTTTGCTCTGAGGGTGGGGAGGCCTTAGCAGAGGTGCCCAGAGCAGCTGGGGCTGCCCCTGCATCCCTGGCAGTGGCCAAGGCCTGGCTGGACACTGGGGATTGGAGCACCCTGGGACAGTGGAAGGTGTCCCTGCCATGGAAAGGGTGGCACTGGATGAAATTCAAGGTCCCTCCCAACCCAAATCTGTGATTCCATGAGCCCCTGCCTCTGCTGAGTCTTGAGATTCGTTCACACTCAGCCCTGCTGCAGGCAGAGCCTTCTACTCAAAGCCTCACCCACCGTTCCGCCAGGGCCACGCTCTGAAAGTTACACAAAAATCATTAACATTTAAAAAATTAAATGTCTTTTCACTTGGCATTTGTACCGTCTCAAATTAATCCCAGGAGACGCTGTTACTGCTTCTGAGGAAATAGCATTAATAATTAAAGGTAAGAATTTTTATTGTATCGCTTATGAAAGTTGCAGGGGTGCAACTATATAAACCCTTGTAAAATTGGTGCTTATCAAGGATATTATCTTCTCATGTCAGACAAAAGTCAGCAGATGAATGAAGAGCATCAGGCTATGATAAAAGTAAAACATCCTACAGTACAGTGCATGTTATGATCTTATTTCCACCTGTATTGGTTAATCCACACAAAAGTGAGTTATAAAACTCCTATCTATGATAAATCAACGCCAGGTTTTTCCCCTGCCAGCCACTATTTAAATTCAAAGGCCACAGCACCAATTTTTGGCAAAATGATCAGATTATCCCCTTGGGTTGTTTTCAGTTTTTATGGAAAATGCTCATCTCTTAAAATGTCAGCCAATTCACTTCTCATTTATAAAAACTGAACCTGATGGCTTTTCAACTGAAAATGAATGACTGTTGTTTGCATCATGCAGAGAAGAATATAGACCTCCTGGAGAAGTGCTTATGTGACTGAATTAATTCAGAATTACAGGTTTCCTAGAAGTTATTGGGAAAATACCAGAGTTTAAAGTGCAAGCTGGCTGATCCAGTATTTAAGCCCCGACTCTGGATCCTCTGTGACATCTTCATAAGGATTTTGGTCTCCACGCTGAACCTCTCTGGATTTTGGAAGCTTCTCCCCATGTGCTGTCATTTCAGGACAGCAAACACAATCCATCCCCTCCCCAGGTGATGAATTCCCCTTCTCCTCTGCCATCACAGAGGTGGGAGCATGAAAGGATGTGGGAGTTCTGATACATGGATAAAACAGCAGAGAAAATGACCACAGAAACATCAGTTTTGTGAGTCTAAGGGAAAGGAAAAAAAAACCAAACCCAAACAACCAAAATAATGTAGCACAGGGAAATTTGTTTGCTGCCCAAGTACAGGGTTGATACATAAATCAGCAGGAGCTTGGGCTAACAAGGTTTGCTCCTCAATTCCAGTTTCATTTGTAGCAAAAAATAACATAACTAAGTTCATAATTGAAATTACAGTGACACTTTCCAAAACCCAAAATGCAGCTAGGAAAGCTTAAAAGTGTTTTTTTGGTTTTTTTTGTTTTTATTTCCATTTGATTTCTTGCACATGCATGTGAAATATCTGTTGATATTTTTGCCAGGCTAAACAAAGGAACCTTTCTACAGCCCCAGTATTCATATCTGAACACAGATATGAAAGATAAATAAAATTATGTGAGGCAAAACCAGCTCAACAAATACAGCTGAAGGAGGGAGGGTTATTTCATTTACTTACGACATGAGAACAAGATTTAATTTTTTTTTAACTCATGCATGATTTCATGATCACTTGAACTGTCTCAGAGGTTATTTTATGCAAATATGAAATACACCTTTCCTCAAAATTCAGGATGTAATTTCAAGAAATTAACTAAATGTGCGAGATCAGAAGAAGGATTTTGGGGAAGTAAATGTATCAGAAAGTATGGGAAGCATTGTCAGCATCCACAAGTGTGACCTGCATAAAACATAGCATTCTAACAGCAATTTACTCTTCTTTTCCTGTGGTCCCATGGCAAATTTCTTATGGGAAAAACTATATCTTTTCCCACTCTTCATTTACTTTTAGCCTCAATTCACTAATAGAGTTAAGGAATTTGGAAGAAGCAGGGAGAACAAAAGACAAGACATGACTTATCAGAAGAAAAAAAAGCTATTTCTTTAGCTAAAAGTATGTATGTTTTTAAATCTACCTGTTGTTTTATGCCCAAGCAGTCAATACTAAATGAGCCACCAAAGTAATTAAAACCCTTGAAAAGCTGATGCCTCTTAATGACCACCCCTCACATTTGTTTCTGAGCTGGTTTTTTCAGGATAGCTCTGAAGACTGCCATGACTTTTTAGGATTTCAGAGGCTGATGCTGGAATTACAATATAATGCTCTATGTAAAAAAAAAAAAAAAAAAAAAAAAAAAAAAAATATATATATATATATATATATATATATATATATATATATATTCTCAATGATGAAATAACCCCAGGGTGATTTGTGCTCAAGAAATGAAGACCAGAATGTAAATTATCAATGTGTCAGTGCACACCTTCACTTTCAGCTCTGTGTGAGTGCAGGTCTGCTCCTGCCTCATCCCAAAACAGCAAATACAGAGAAAGAAGCAGCAAGAAAAAGGAGTTTTTTTTGGGAGTTATTAAGCAGATAAGTCTCTCCAGCCAGAGAGGAGATACTGTAGATGTCTATAAAACCATAAGTGGCGTGGGGAAAATCGATGGCAGACAATATTGCAGTGTCCCCTCAGCAGGGCCAGGAGGGGACAGGCAGTGACAGCAGGGTCATCCAGAGCCATCCAAGGGTCACAGCTCCCCTTTCAACACATAATTAAACCATGGCACAGCTTCCTCAGCCTTTAACCACTGCTAAAGATCAGATACATTGAGAGGGGGGGAAAAACAGCCGGGGCTACTAGGGACACGGACAGAAAAAAAGAATAAAATTCAGAGCTGGGAAAGGGCTCTAAGGAGGAATAACAGCCTTGCTCTTCCTGATGCCCTTCTGAGACTGCCTAAAAACAGAGGCCAGACAGAATGAAGGGAATTAAAAGTGGTTATGTTTATTAAAGGCCTCCAGGTATATTCAGGGCAGACAAAACCCCCCAGGGCCTACACCCAAAAATGGACCACAGCTCATGGGTGTTTATATTTGTATGGGTTTGGTCTGTTTGCACATTGGGGGTTAATCTAACAATTCCAGCTTCAGCTAATGAAGTCATTTACCCCAAGTTTGCCCACCCAACTCCCTTTTGTTTGCATTTCTGGGCCCGGGGGCAGTGAGGTGCCCTTGGTTGCCAGGCCCAGAGAGGAATTGTTGTGTCTGCCCAAAATGGGACAGCAGCAGCTGACACTGAATGTGGAGTTTGGAGTTACACACTAAAGAACTGCAGGATCACAAATACATGAAAAATACAAAAGCCAAAATCCTAAAGCATCATTCCAATCCACAGGATGCTCCTGGAAAGAGCTTCACCCTCCCCAAAACCAGGGGCTGCCATGTCACAAGGTGACTTTTCTTTTGCACAAGTGGATCTAAAAGCTCCTGCTCTTTGCCAACCCTGCTGCAGAACGTTTCATATTTTACAGTGTCTGTTTATGTCAGCCTGCACACTCGAAAGGTGTGACTTGCTGGAATATTTACTCAGCAGCTCTAGCAGTTTTACACGTACAGACCCTCCACACACTCCTCTGTAGCTCAGGCTCTTGCAGCTGCTGTTTAAAAAAAAAAAAAAAAAAAAAAAAGAACAAACCAAAAACCAGAAAATGCGTGCTGCTGTACTTTAAAATATGCTAAATGTATTCGTTGTTACTTTATGGAAAAAGAGTGAAAGACAGGAAAATAGATACTGATATTCCCAGCTGAAAAGTCTGAAATACAAACAATTCTTGTTTATACCTGTGTCCAGCAAGCAATTTGAATGTCTTGATTTCAAACATTCAGTGAGATTTTTCAATGTAAACAAACTGTTTTACGGCATTAGCAGAAAATCCAGATAATGACAGTGTAAGTTGATTAGAACATTAAAAAGAAAACTGTTGTAAGACAGAATAATTTGGGAGAATACCTGAAGACTAGCAGTTTGGAGAAAAGAGTGTTGTCTGCTGTACCTTAAAAACATTTTTCATATCTAGCAGAATACTTTAAAAACATTATTTCACGGAGCAGTTAATCCTGCTCATATTAGAAGAAGAATATTTTACAAAGAATACCCAGTCATGGCTCCTGTTTGGAGTTATCTTCAGTGCAGAACATCTCAATATCCAGAAAAATAAAGGTGGCATGTGGATGTGTTTGTGGGCACATGCATTTTTGGAGTGAATAAGAGGAGAAAAAGTCATTTTTTCTCTCAGTTACCCTACATAAAGTGCACACATATCACGTCCATGAATACCGTTACACAACCTCTATTATTTCTCTGTGTTCAGAACAGATAGAGGGAGATAAAACTTTAAAACTTATGAAACATCCTCTAACATTCTCATACTGTCTTTCCCATCTGATCTACGTGTTGATGCTACAGAAATGGACATTTATTCCATTGCACATGGCTTATAGGAGGTTCCAAGCCAAAACCATAAATGTTTTGAAGACCAACCTGCCTCCAGAAATGTTTACAGAAACTCAAGGTAGGTTGTCAAATGAGCATTTTGTTTTTTGCTCATTTTGTCTTCCCCCAGATGAAATGAGCATAGCTAGATCTTGACCTGACACAAATCATGATAATTCAGCTCAAAGTAGTGGAAGTCACTCATAATTTAAACCAGTGCAGATGAAAAAAGTAACTTAGATTAGGAATTAAAACTATTATTGCAGATAATGCTATCAAATAGTGATAATTTATGTAACATGACTCAAAAAAATAAATTCATTGCCTGTGCCAAGTATGTAGATTACATGTAGGAATTGAACCTATCAGTGTAAAGCAGATATTATAATAATTACACATCATCAGAAAAAAAAAAAAAAAAAGCAGCATTAGCAAATCTAGCAGAAAGATTTTTAACCTGACACGATCTAACTTTTCTTTAATAAGCAGGTTCCTGTCTCCTCTCACCCTGGCAATGGTCTGTGCACCCAGAAATGTGTAATTATGACTAGTTCATAATTTTGTGTACAAACCCAGTGGCCATTTATGCAAAATTTATGCTAATTGCCCTGCTGATGGCTGGTGCTGGCTGCAGACGACGGGCTCCTTTGGGCTGGTCTCAGATGTTCTCACCTCCCTGTGAGAAAACAGCCCCTGAAACGCCATTTATTTGACACTGCAGCTGGCCTCGAGTTACCTACAGCAGGCTGCGCAATTTATAAATCACATGTGGAATGTGATTTAAAAAAAAAAAAAAAAAAAAGGAAAAAAAAAGAAAAAGAAAAAGGTCAGATTCGGTTTGGATGTCCTCAGCTCTGGAGGTACAGTGAGCTACTGACCTCTAGTTGAGAAAAACAAGATAGCTGTTAGCTCTGGTCCTGTTTCTAAAATATGTTTTCTTCCTACGTGACGGCCTGCAATGTAATTTATTTTGCTTCTTGATGACAACAGGAAAAGTTTTCATATTTTTTCCAGGCAACTCATTCAGACTATTTAAAATGAATGAGAGGGGCTCCATTTGCCTTTTTTTTTTTCTTTTTTCTTTTTTTTTCTCTTTTCTCCCAGTAACTTTTTGTCTGCGCTCACAGGAATAGGGCACAGATATGAAATGAAATGACTGGCCATTAAAATAGCAGGAGCCAAGCAGGAGCTGCAGGAGACACTGGTCTTGGAAGAGCTTTTCCATGTGAAATAGTGCAAAAAACTGAACACCCTATTTCCTTCTCCTCTAAACCACTGTTTTGTGAAGGATTGACCATATTTACAGGCTGCACACAGGCAGCCTGTAATATATATTATATATAATATATTATAATATATAATATATATATATATATATATATATATACAATTATGTAATTATATATTATATATTATAGACTATAATATACTATAACATACTATAATATACTATAATATACTTTAATATACTGCAATATACTATAATATACTATAATATACTATAATATACTATAATATACTATAATATACTATAATATACTATAATATAATATACTATAATATAATATAATATAATATAATATAATATAATATAATATAATATAATATAATATAATATAATATAATATAATATAATATAATATAATATAATATAATATAATATAATATAATATAATTAGATAATATCTTATCTATTTAAAAACATAAAAATAAAATATAATATATTGTATACAACTTAATACAAGAGACCAGTAATTTTCTCCTTTGTAAATGAACTTTAAAATATGATGAGGAAGGGTAAGTGAACAGCCCCAGGAATTCAGTGAGATCTGGTGATCTGTTAGGACTCATCCTGGAAACAGATCAGCAGTGGGATGCTGAGCACCAGATGGGTTCAAGTTCTCAGCTCTGGCCTAAATGATAAAGTCACAATTTCATTATAAAGTGACCATATTCACCCACAAATCATTATTACCAGCCTACCAATATCTCCATAATTTTTTGTCTGTGAGTTTAAACATAATTTTTTTCCTTTCATCCTGCCTTCCTTTCCCTAAAATGTTTTGGAGCCACCTTTCCCCTAAACTTTTTTGATGGTTAAACAAGGCAGGGTGAGGACAGGGTGACTAAACCACCTGCAGGAGAAATAAGAAATCTGTGTGTTCTGTCCTTCATAGAATAAATCAAGGTGTTCAGATAATAAATAGGACTAATGAGGGCAAAATATCAGTATTTATGCTTGCTGCTGTTGATAGTTGTCGGTATCTACCTTTTATCTTCCTTCTGTATCTCCTGAAAACAGATGCAACATTTCACAGAATTTTTATTTTGCTATGCAGACTTGTTTGTTTGTTTTATTTTTTTTTTTTAATTCTAATTTTTTTTTCTGTTGCCTTGTATTTGGGAGAAAATCTCACCTTAAGATAAAGAAATTTCACTGGATCCTGTTCAAAGCTGGTAATGTCAGATAGGACCAGCGGTGCTGTTCCTCTCCTCATGGATGAGGTTCAGCACTGCTTTTCCTCCTTGTGGCTTTTTTAAAATTTATATTTCTGTCCCAAAGCACACAGAGCAGGGTTTCTCTCCACGTCCCATGGAACACTGCATCCACCCAGCTGGAGTGGTGAGTGTCAAAAAGAGTTTACTGGGTGACTCTCCATTCCTCTGGATGAAGAAATTTATGCGTTTTCAGTCAGGAAATGGATGATGGAAACCGAGAAGAAATAGTTTGAAGTACTCCAACCAAAAGAAAAAGGAAAAAATGGAGATAAAATCAATTTTTTGTGTCCTGTGAGGACAGGGTGGGTGTATGGCAGCAAGGGGGATAAGCCACCTTTCCACTCTAGAGGATATTTGGACACTGGAGCTGACTGTTTATAGAATTTTCATCACAATCTGTCTCTTGGAACATATTAAATAATAATCTGAGTGAGGATGGTACAGCCTTGTCTGAGGCGAAAGAGAGGTGAATGAATTAAGCCTTGGCTCTGATATTTACCTGTCTGCACCTACCCCAAGGGGACAGGAAGGGGCCTTGGGAGATTTTGAATCCCATCTTCTGCTGAGGGTGCAGGAGGAGAGGACCACAGTGCCTTTGGAGACCCTTTCCAGCCCTACATCCTAAAAAGTTTTGCCAAGTTCAGTGACTCCTGGAAAATCAGACTCTGTCATCGAACTTTCAACTTTTCTGGATGCTTTTGATATAGATAAATAACGTACCAAAACCAGATATTTCAGTTTGATGTCTGTGTACCAAAGGCTGAGGTCCAGACTCAAATCAAGTGAGCTTATTTGTTTTGTACACATTTAGATTCAGAAATCCTAACTTCTAATTTCCAGTGAAGTGCATTTGATCTTGTTGTGTTGATCTTTTAAATGATCTTGACTTGTTAAAGAATCATAATAATATGCATCTATTTTATTCTCAGGGATGTTAATTAATACAGGGTGTGATATGTTTAAATGAGACAACGATTAAAGAGTTTCCCATTGCTCCTAATGGAATATGTGTGTAGCAATTAACAGTCCATCTGGTGAAGAAGGCAAAAACAATTTAATTGCTTTGGCCAATGGTACAAACAAATGCAGACTGGAACAGTACTTTAAGTCAGAGTGCATTTTCTTTTACATTTGTGTTATCACCAGGGACTCCAACCCATGTTCTCCTTTGCAACAAAATGAATGCAGGCACAAGTTTGGCTTAGAGAGAACATTTATTTCACTTTCCTCTCTCTTTTTAAATGCCAGGGATTTAAAATAGGATGTGTACAAAGTACTGAAGCCACTTAAATTGAATATATTTGTGAAATGCCTGCCTAAGGTGAGCTGTTTGCTTCCAATTTTAATTTGACAGCCAGTTATACCAAACACATCCACAATCAAAAAAAAAAAAAAAAAAAATCATTGGTGTAAGAATCTCCTGAGCCAGTGGCTAAACCAACTGATCTGGTTTTCCCTATCTAAAATCCTTTAAGGAAAAAAACTCTCACTTTGGGTTCAAGCCAGGGAGGTGACATTTGGGTTTCAGGAATTCACAGTCTGGATAGCAAGGCCTGACAATGCAGGCACAGAAACACAGCCATGCAAATACTCAGTGCTGTAATTTAGCATATATATTATGCACAAATGCCCAATCCATTAATAACACATTCCCCTAATCAATGACATTTAATCAATCAGTTAAAATCTGTGCCATGTGGCAGATGCAGTTGTCTAACCCCCTCATCACTGGGCCTCCCTGTGCTCACGCAGCTCATTTCGATGCATATCAAAAGTTTCCTCACTGTTTGAAAGAAAATTAATTTAATTGACTTACTTGAGGAATATGTCAGTTTATTTCCTGAAGAATTTTTATTTATACTGAGAAATATAAGTGGGAGCCTGAACATTTATCACCCTGAATACCCAGATCTGAGACGTTATCAGACACATCAGCCATCTGGTATTTCAATAAATCCATCTTTTGTTTCAATCAGACAGAGCCCTACTAAGACATTTAATAAATAATTCACATTTTGTCGTCTTGGTTAACATTTCCCCAGGCAATGCATATGCTGTAATATTTTTCCCAACAGATGATTATGAAATTCAGGTATTTGCAGTATAAAAGTGTTACCACAGTTTAAAGGAAAGGTATAACGAATAACAAGAGAGAAGTTAAATGCTTCCAGGTAAATCAATCAGCAAACCTATATTTTCCCTATGCCTCTCATTAAACATTTGCAGAGGAAGTTGTGAAACTTTTTTTTTAATGTTTCTTATTTATTTTATAGCATAATAAAAATAATATTTTCAGTGAGTATTTGAAACCCTAGCCACTAATTTTTAGAAAAACAAAAAACAAAACCAAAATGCCCCTGTCCAAAATGGCTGGGTAACAAGGATGTGCTTCACAGGAAATCACTGAAAATAGTCCCTATTCACCAAAAAATGCACTGAAACACTGTGTTTTTTTTGACTATACAAATCCACTGCTATTTACACACCTTCTGCTCTAGGGTTAAATGAAGAAATAGCTGTGATTAATGGAGAACTGTGAAGTTTTATGTATTTAACAGCATTAAATCAGGGGCATGGCACTGGTAGGTGTGAATGTGATTTGCGACCCTTTTACTCACCCTGACTCCACCCTGTGCCATCCCCTGCATATGGAACCCAATTAAATAATCTACAGGCCCTCATCAGTGGTGTCATCGCAACCAAAATACTGATTTTTCTCTTTGCTTTACCTTGTCCTTCTTCTGCTTTTCATCCTGGTATATTTTCCAGTGCTCCCCATCGTTGCTGTACGCAAGCTTGTAGGACCCCACAAACTGGACGTGCCCAAAATCTTTTGCTCCTTGGGTGATAATCCCAGTGATCTTCGTAGGGATGAGCAGGTCAATCTAAATGGAACAGTTTAAAATTAAAAAAAAAAAAATTAAAAAATCAGAAATGAACAAAAAAAAACCAAAAAAAACCCCCAAAAACAAAAAAACCCCAACAACAACAACAAAAAAAGACAAAAAGAACACCAAAAGAACCACCAAAAAACCCCAAACAAACAAAAAAAAAAAACCTCCCAAAAACACCCCACCAAAACCAGCAACAACAGAAAAACAAAAACAAAATATCCCGAAACAAATAAACAAAAAAACCACACCAAAAAAAACCTCAAAACAAAAAAGAAACCCCAACAAGCAAACAAAAAAAGAAAAAACCCCAAAAACCAAAACAAAATTTAAAAGCCCATCAAACACCTCGCCCCCCAAATAAATAAACTTTTAAAAAATCCAAAAAATCCCCCAGGAGAACACAATTAGAACATTTTCTGTTTCCAGTCTGGTTTTGCAACACACCAAAGCAAAATGATGCAGTTTTGGTCCTCCCACTGTGTGCTGACACCATGGATAATAATTTACTTCTCCAAGCTCTAATTTCCCTTTTTTTCCCCATTTTTATTTATTTATTTTTAAATTTATTTTTGATACCACCTAATGGCACAACACGGAATAATCTCACGCCTTTCTCCATTGTGCTGAGTGTCATACATGGCTCCCAAAAAACCCAGTTAACTTTCAATGGGAACAATCTGCAGCTCAAAAATATTCCCATGTGCTCCTAATAATCAGAATACATGGCTGATTCCCCAAGTGCCTTTCCATTTCCTTCTCAGTTCATGAGCCCATGCTTTAGTAAGACTCTTAAAACATTTTAAGCTGTCATGCTCCTTTTCCTCCTGAAATTCCTTCTCACTTTATGCCTTTCTTTCTTTTTCTACCTGAAAATCTCAAAGTTTCTCGTTTCTTGAATTTCTTTTTGAGTTTATTTTATTTTATTTTATAATCTTAGCACAATGATTTTTAAAAATGCAAGGCAGGAGTCTTGAAGCCTAATAAAATCTGAGTTTTCAAGTGGTTTCCACGTGAGTCAGCATGCCCGTGCCCAGTTCTTTGTGAACTAGAACCCAACACTGAATGTAACAGATTTGGGCCAGATGCCTTGGATTAAAATGATCAAGAAAGAGAATGCAGTAGCAAAAGTAAATTGACCTAATAATGTAATTTCAGAGGCAGAATGAAGGAGTTGAACTCCCTATAAAAACTGATATTTTCTTGAAATTTGAGAGTATAACTGAGGTTTCGTTCTGTGTCCTCCAGCAATGTGGCGAGCCAGTAAAGAAGAAATAAAAGAAAAGGTGGATTTATTTCAAACAATAAATGGCTGTGAAGCAGTCGGCATTTTTAAAATTGTCCCTTAAATCAGGCAAGAGAGACTCAGAGCAAAAATATTACAGTGAAGTGAGAGGAGTGCTGAACTCCACGAGCAGGTTGATTGACATGTTTTTACAGAAAAAAAAAAAAGAAATTAGAAAGTGAAGAAATAAAGAATCTCTGTCTGATGAAATGCTGAAGATCCAGTGCTGGATTTTTTAGGAAGCTGAGACCCTCTGAGAAAACTCACGTTGGATGGAATGTGGGGCTGGGGTGAAGAACAGATGTGCTGTGGAGCATAAGAAATTAATAATGAGGAGAGAAACAGGAACAAATGAGCTTGAGAAGTCAGCTGGTGCCTTTGAGAGATGGAAATTGGGGTTTGGATTTGTGTCCCAGGCCAGGCTGGACAGGGCTTGGAGCACCCTGGGATGGTGGGAGGTGTCCCTGACATGGCAGGGGTGGCACTGGATGGGATTTAAGGTCCCTCCCAACCCTTCAGGCCATCCTGGGATTGTGTGAGAACAGAAAGAAGAAGAAAACAATTGAAAAGTGTAAGAGTACATTTGTAAGAATAGGAGAGGAAAAATTCACAGTGTAGAGCAATCAAACAAAGGAAGCCTGGAGATCCCAACATTGGTGCAAAGAGTGGCAAATAACAATAGTAAATCCTTTTAAGGAAAGGAATGGCTTAAAATGTTCAATACTGAGATACCAAAACAGTGAGGGGAAATGTCAGAGTCTGTAGATGGCTCAAGAATTTTGGTTCTACCAGAGTGAACTAATTTATTGCCATCATTTATTGCCAGTTGAGGCACCCCAGGATGTCCCTGGGAGGCAAAATTGTGTTTTTGTTCAGTGGGGAGAGAGAGGGACTCAACCAGAGCACGATCCTGCTTTGCAAGCTTTCATGGATGGCTTGAAGGGACTTTTCTCTTCTGTAAGGAGTGCAGGGCTCCACAGCCTAAGTGGGCCCCTGGGAAATGAGCACTGCTAATTAGCGTAAGTCTTTCATGAATTAATAAACACCAGGTCTGCAGACCTTGCTTCCAAATATTTTCGAGTCTAAATGAATAGTCTGTTTTTCTAAACAGGCTGATCACTAATTGGTCCACACTTCCAGGCAGCTTTTGAACTAAACATTTCAGAGTCAACTTTAGATTCTCTTTATAAATAATTTTGACATTAGCATTTTACAAGTGTAACCTCTTTTTAGCAGAGAATGCTTCTTATAATAAAAGTCAATGTCTCTCCTGTTAGCTTGAAAAAATGCCTCCACAAAACCAGTTGTTTATTTTTAAAATGTTGAAAGTGAGCTGAGAGGATTTCACAAATATTTAACATGGCCATGACACTCAGAGTACTCCTCATTGAAATTCAGAACAGGGAGAAAAAAAATTCTCATTAAGATTCAGGGGATTCCAAAGGTAGAATCACAATAAATCTTTATTATCACATACATCCAGTGTTAATAAAAATGTCCTGGTAATGATTGTTTTGTGCTTATAGGACATATCCAGTGGCCTTGCTCTCTTGTTCAGAAAATGATGTGGGAAGCTGGAAGATAATTTGGCTTTGCTCAGTTTGTTTTTTTTTTTTTTTTTTTTTTCAATAAGACTTATATAGGACTGTGTAGAATATGTGTGTGGGGGCTTTTTTTTTGGGAAAAAAGTGAAAAAAGAAATAATGAATAAATAGACTCTCGTCTTAGGTCTTGACAATACAGGCAACACATATTGCTGGAGATGAAGGAAAAGAATACAGGATATAGCACCAGCATTTCTGTCTCTTATTTTATACTTGTTTATTCATAAGCAGATGAGAAGTCTTCAGGCAATAAAGATCATTATTTAAATTAAAGAAATACAGCTTTTACTCTGTAGCCTCATTACCTTCTACCTTGCTTTCCATTCTTTGCATTGAAATACTTTAGAGCAGAAAGTTGAGGAGAATTTACACCACCTTCTAGGTAAAACATCTGCACTGAAATAGCCTAAATGAAAGTCATAACTTCCCATCAGGACACAGAACACTTTTATTCAGTTAGTGCAGCTTGCAAGTACCAGGCAATCAAACAAATTACCAGGGAGAGAAGCTGAATTAAGACACAACCAGTGTGTACCCTTCAAAGCTGAATGTGATTAACAGGATTAGAATGTGACTCTGGCTTCTTCAGTGCAGCAGAATTTAGAAGGAGGTAGAGGCAATTAGTCTGCAACTGAGAGGATCATTAGCTGGTTACAAGGAGAACCGTGGTCTACAGTTAATGTACATTTCTACAAGCAGCAGATCAAAAGGCAGTTTAGCATCCTGCGCCTGAAAGAACCCTCTTGGGCTGTAACTATTCCCTTTTCCCACCTTGTTTCACATGCTACAGACAAATTCAGGGTGGTTTGGAGGAGAATTGACTTAAGGAGAGCGCAGAGGTGAGCACACCTGAGCAGCGGAGCGTTTCTGAGGAAGCGCTTGCATGCATGTGCAGCACCAGGATGCAGGGAGTGCCAGGCTCTGTTTCACAGGGAAGATGATGGTGAAATGCCTCACTGTGACTTTCAGCTGTTCATCCTTTCAGGACTATTTAAAACGTTCCGTTAAGTCCTGTCTTTGTGCAGACATTGTGGCTCTGTTCCCAGTAGAGCCAAACCTGTGTTCAGCTTTGTAATTTTAGACATGCCATTTTTTCCCCACAGGTTTTATTTTATTTGCCTTTGTGACTTTGTGATCCAGTAGATTGTGTTTTATTGTTGTTGTTGTTTCGGGCTTTTTTTTTTCTTTGTTTTTTTTTTTTTTTTTTTTTTTGTATTTTTTGGTTTTGTTTTTTGGGGTTTTTCCAATTTTTGGGGTTTTTTTCGGTTGGATTTTTTTTTTTGTGTGTGTGTGTTTTCTGGAGTTATTCTTTTTTTGTTTGTTTGTTTGTTCATCTTTTTTGGGGGTTTTTCTTGGTTTTTTTTTTTGTTTTTTTGTTTTTTTGTTTTAATCCCTCATCGGATAACGCTGATGAAAGCTGGGCACCCTCAATCCACTTGGCAAATGCGAAATCACTGGGATCAGAACTAAAGAAACCTCGGATCCAAAGAATATGACAACTGGAGGGAGGCACTGCCAAGGTGGGGACAGTTCTCACCCTTTAGAGACTGAAAAGAGAAGTTGTCTCCAGCTGCTAATTCACCTGACCTGCCTGGTTAAATATCCTGGTATCATCACGGTGAGGCCTCAGGTTATTTTGGGATGCTTAAGGGAATGGCTGGACACCAAACCCCACCAATGTGCTTTCCAAGTAAATAAATCAAGAGTAAATAACTTGTCCTGAGCAAGCTGTTTACTCTTCATTTAAGACCTCGTGATTGCCCTGATTTTTTCAGGGTGAGCCGGCACAGCCAGAGCTGTTACCTGTGCCCTAAGGAAAAGGAGGGAAGGATTTCAGTGTCCGCACCAAAAAGGCAGAAATGCAGCTCTCCTCATCTTACTGCATCACAGGAAGGTGCTTTGCACTCTCCTCCATGCCCAAAATCTGGATGTAAAGGAAAATGAGTGCTGGTACAGTATGCTTGCTGCAGATGTGCAATATCTGAATGTTTCTAAAAACACCTCACCAGCAGCTCTCTGTTCTGTTCACTGAAACTCAGCATTTCAGGCTTTTTTTTTTTTTTTTTTTCCTAAAGCCTAAATATTAAACTCACAAAAAACCCAAACCTCAAACCAAGCCCAAATTATAATCCATCATGACCAATTGGATCTAAAAACTGTTATGGGGAAAAAAACCAACTGAGCTACTAGATGCTCTTTGTAGAGAAATCTAATTTTTATCACAGCATCTTCCATACCAAAGAGGCTTTATTGTGTAGTCTCTTAAATATGTCTTATTAGGGTAAATAGCTAATAATATAGCCTGAAAAAAATTAAAGGAAATTATGACAGAAAACGAATTGCTTTAGAAGAAGCCATAATAATTTAATATAAAGCAGCAGTTTTTAGCATTTTGATTAATATTCCACTATACAGGATTTTCATGCTTCTTAGGCAAAAAAAAAAGAAGTCAAATAAAAA
Source organism: Melospiza georgiana (assembly GCF_028018845.1). Lineage (NCBI taxonomy): Eukaryota > Metazoa > Chordata > Aves > Passeriformes > Passerellidae > Melospiza > Melospiza georgiana. The sequence continues at coordinate 2,201,392 of NC_080465.1, read as the reverse complement.
GTTTTTAATTTAATTTGGTATGTATTAGGTATACCAGCTGTCATATGTTTAAAATTAAACTTCTTCTCAAATCTAGGTGGAGATGGGTTGCTTTCAAATAAAATAAGACAGGAGAGTCACTCTTTTTCTCCTTTGAAAATTTGGAAATTTTTTTTTTTTTTGCTGGCTTCTTTTTCGCTTAAGCTTAGACCTTCAACATGACTTCAATACTGTGTCACTGTATTTTTAATGCCTGTAGTCCTGTAGGCTAAGATAATAAATACTGGTCTTATTTTCTTATTGCTCTTAATTGCTTTTCCCTCTGAATGACTTTATGGCTGCAGTAACTGCACTGAAGAAACAGGGCAGGAAGAATTCCATGTACCATCAGCTGTCTCCAGTACAATTTAAAAGTGATAAATTGGAGGGTGAGGCCTGTTCTTTGTAATCTCCGTGGGCCATCAAAAATACCTCTCAGGCCATTACGTTGAAAATTTTGGAGTGAAACCCACAACCAGGCTGAAAACTTATTTGATTTTCACCAGCGACTTCTTAAGTCTCCATTACTTCTTAAAAAGTACATATTTTGTGAATCCTTCCTATTTACATACTTAATATTCCCTGTTATATAGCTGTTACTGGAAAAGGAGGAAAAAACCCAGCTGAATTGCTATAATATTTTTTCAGCATTTCAATAAAAATTGAGATAAAACAGGTATATATGATCAACTATTTGGACATTTTCAGAGCAGTATCTATTTGTTGCAGACCAGCTTTTCATAACTACAATTTACTAAACCGTGAATAATCTCATTTCATTGGTGTTTCAAAAATTAGATATTAAAAAAAAAAAAAAAAGAAAGGAAAAAAAAAGGAAAAAAGAGAAGAAGAAGAAGGAGGAAATGTTGGGTCCTTTAAGGCAGATGATGTGCTGTGGTTGTATCAGCACCTTGGTAAATCCTGCCCACAGCACACACGAGGTAATTTTGTTTTCCTCCTGATCCTGCAAACCAGAATGTATTCCACATATCCGTATAACCCTCACCACTTATCGGGAAGCAAGGGAAATGTCAGCACCAGGTATTTTAAGGTCTGAAGCCAAAGAAGGTGCAGAGTTTTGAGATGATAGCATCAGTGATGATTAAATCCATAACCTTTTCTCCTGCCGCTGGGTATTTCACATCTGTGCACGGGATATTCTCGCCGTAATCGCGATTAGAGGATTTCTGCAGAGATCCAGACACAGTTGGCTGAATTAGTCACCAACAGCCAAGAAACCACTAATAAAACGTCTGTCTCTCTGCTGTGGGACACCCGGAGCCCATCAGCCCTTGAGGATGCCAGGATATTTAAAAATAGCCCATTAAATTACCAGTGATTAAGCGGGCTTAGACATCTGGCGGAGCTCAGAGAAGCCTTTGAGCTGCTTTAGTGCACTCCAAGAGCTGATAAAATCTGGGGCACTGTCCTGTGTGAGGTCAGTCACTTGGAATTCTTGTGGGATAAGCCAAGGGCAGAACAAAAATTAGCCATTAAAATGAAGCAGGGAGAATAAAAATATGAATACGGTCACGGCACAGCACACTGACTCTGTGTTATGCTGCTTTTCTGTGGAGCTCCTCAGCTGAGCACTGCTGCCAGCAGTCCCAGCACCTATTTATGGACAGAAATGGACAAGGGAATGAGAAAAGAAATTTAATTTACGTTCAGTTCTTTATACAATAGCCAAGAAGGCAAAAATTGTAAAAACATTTCATCATCCTGTATCATAATATGAAGTTGCTTTATTGCTGGAAGATGTAATCTGAAGGGGCTCTTTGCTGAATTTACAATAATGATTGTGAGAACTTTGATCAAATTTGTTGGCTATGACTAGGAGTAAAAATATAGCAGAGAGAAGAACAATTACACACTTAAAAATTTAAAATACTATTTGCATTTCTGCTTGTCTTACTTTTAACTTTTAAATGAAGAAAAAATTGTGTTGGGATGATAGGATTGTTCCACTCTCTTCAGATATAGAGAAGAGTGGGACAGAGTGTTGCTATAGAGAAGAGTAAGTAAGAGTGTTGCCACTTTTTTTTTTTTTTAAATTAAAATGTATCTCAAATTGATAAGGAAATGCATCAGTAAGAATTCCTGCATGCCAGTGCTCTGTCCCAGTGGAGATTCCTTAGTTTTCTGTTGAAGAGCATTACTGGGAATTTCAGATGCTGGAGTGGGTTAAACAGCAGCAAAAAACGGAGAAGAAAATTTGAAATATGAGCAGAGGAAGAAAAGTGTATTTAATAATGAATTTCAGAAAGACACTTGATAGAAATGTGAGTTCTAGGGAAGTTTACATCTCATAGCAACACTTGGAAAGGCAGCCAGGAGAAATATGGGTGTCTTTGCTTACATTTCTCTTGGGTTTTTGGAACATTATGGGTTTTAAATGGAAATCAAAGGCTGGTGATGCAACACCCGGGAAGACAAAATCTCTTCCCTAGAAATGAAATATCACAACTTCCGCTTGGCTTTCAGCAGAGAGGATGAGACAGCAGCTTTTATGGCAGGACTGATAAATACCTTTTTACAAAGTGTTTGGATCATAATCTACACACAAGGATCTCATTTTGTTTTTAAAATCAAAATTAATGGTGGTAATATGGAGGTTCATTATTTACCTGGTTGCTTTTTTTCCTCCCCCCCCGCCCTCAGGTAATTAATAATGTTGCAAATATTTTCTGGAGCACATAAAAATGTCTCAATAATGTATGAGTATCTGGGCTACAGATCGATGAGCAGAGTGAAGATAAGCTTGCACACAAGATACTGCAAAGTGACTAATAATTAATATAACTACTGAACTGTTGAAACACTAACGAAAACCTGCCTGTAAGCAAAGCTAAGCCTGCCTAGAAGACAAGTGGGGTTAAGGCTGGAAGTTTCTCCTTGTGTTTAAAAGCTCTGACTGCATTAATTCTTATTTTTGTAGGAAACGTAGCCAAGACAGCATCACTCAGCCATTGTTTCTAAGAATGACTTAGCCCATCTGTCTGCAGGGATTATTATGCATAACCTGTTCCATACAGCTATGCTGCTGTAGCAATGCACTAAAAATGACAAAATTGTGATACTAGATTTTGAAAACAACAGCAGCCCGGGTTGTTTTTGGTTTTGTTTTGTTGGGTTTTTATTTGGTTTGGTTTTTGGGGTTTTATTTGTCATTTTTAATTTTTTTTTTCGTGTGTGTGTGTGTGTGCTATCCTCTGAAATGTTAAGGCAAGCTTCTTTTTTCCCCTCTGATACACTGTTAATAGCCACCACAAAAATAAAACCTGGGTGCACTATATTGTAGAAAACACCTTTGGCTCTTTTAGCCAGAGAAGTATTTTTCCAGGTTTACAGATGAAATCAGATTTCTCTTTCCTTTTAGGCTGAATGTCTTGTCACTTCAAGGCAATAATCTCATAATATACTTTCCTGAATGCAATTAGAAGGTCTATTAATCTTCATTCTGCAGGACACAGGAAAGATTATCTGCTATTAGTCAAAAGGACACCCCGGAGCCCCTGCTGCAGAGCTTGGTAAATAGAACTCTGGTCAAAACAAGCCTGGGCTCTGCTGGCAGGACAGACCCAACCCTGGGACTGAGCTTTGATCTGGATTTATTTCCTTGCCTCTGCAAACCCCCCGTGAGGCCACGGCTGATTTTGGGGATTAAACTCTGCTGAAAGCCTTGGCCAGGAAGGAGGGTGTGTTTAACCACAAGTTTCAGGATGGCACTTGACAGAAGTGTGGGGTCTGGGGAAGTTAATGTGTCACAGCAACACTTGCAAAGGCAGCCAGGAGAAATGTGCGTGTCTTTGCTTGCGTCTCGCTTGGGGTTTTGGAGAGCTGTGGGTTTTAAGTGGAAATCAAAGGCTGGTGATGCAACACCTGGGAAGACAAAACCCTTCTCTTTTCCCAGCCTGGCAGTCCAAGAAGGAGTCAGAACTCTTCTATTCTTGTTCTCAAGGTTGTTTATTGTTTCTTATGTATAACAGTCTTTCTCTGACCTGCCCAGGTGTGTCTGGCAGGTCGGGTTGTGGCAGAGTGACCACCCTCAGGGTGGTGTTATCTTATCTTTGTATAACTGAAATCTACATGTACTTTATTTACCATAACTTCTCGATGCCTGTCACCTATGTTGGACAGTGAGTTTCTACCTTAACCAATCCAAAAGTGCCACCATCCCAGCAGAAGATGGAGGCCAAGAAGAAGAAGGAGAAAGACTGGACGTGCCCAGATTCCTCCATCTTGCCTCCTGAACCCCCATTCTAAAAACCCCAAAAAATCTATTTTTCACCCCGCGATAAATTCACTATCATTCTACTTAAACTCTTTTGACTTGTAATTCTTCATATAAAGGCTGATAATTTTGTTTTTCCATGGGTCAAGATCAAAGGCACCGGGGTCTCGGGCTCTGTGCCAAGGACTCTGAGCCCTCCAGGGCAGCCAGAGGAATTTCCTGGGTTCTGACACTTCCCTACAAGTGAAATATCACAACTTCTGCTTGGCTTTCAGCAGGGAGGATGAGACAACAGCTTTTATGGCAGGACTGATAAATAATTTTGTAAAAAGTGTTGGGACCATAAACAGGCTCATCTAACGCACAAGCAACTCATTTTGTTCACAAAATGAAAATTAATGATGGTAATGTGGAGGTTCATTATTTACCTGGTTGTTGTTTTTGTTTGTTTAGGCCTTCAGCTGGGTGGGAAAATATTTTCATGTTCCCCAATGTTAAAAAAAGAAATAAACAAATCTCTATCTCCTGTCAGAAGTGAAAAAACCCCTCAAAAATGCAACAAACCAACCAAACACAGTACGTCCTCCCAAAACAAGCAAACAAACAAACACACACAGACATAAAAAAAATCCATAAATATTCTGAGATAAAAAGTGATGTATTTTGCTTTTGGAGGAGCTGGTCTATATTTTTTCCATTAGGTCTGCTTGGTTCAGGTTCAGTTTTGGTTAAGTATTGAAAAGTAAGGCCATGAGAATGGACTTCCAAATTCCAGAGAAAAGTAACAAATGAGTAACTTATACCATTTTTAACATATATGTATTCCATTCTTAAGCCTACATAATGGAAGTTTCACAAAAAATTATTGACTGACATGAATCATAAAAATTTTCAACAAGAAACTTGGAATAAATCAACTTTCAAACAGTTTAAAACCAAATTTTAAACTAGAAACCCCAGCAGCAGCCAATTCAAAATGCCTTACATTAAATTAAATATTAACTAAAACTTGTCTGCAACCATCCCTTTTGTATACAGAAGTGTTAAAAAATTGATTTCTCTCTGCAATGTGAATTTCACTTTTCATATAATTAAAAGGTTGATCCTTTTAATAGTGGAATGAATTTCTATAGATTTCAAAATTATATATGAAGTTCTTTCATTTTCAGAAGAACAGGCCTGAAAGTTGAAATATGAATGCCAAAAGTAAAAATATGACTGTCAAAATATTTTAAATTTAGCAGCAAATTTGAAAATGCTGGGTTTTCACCTAGAATGTTGTCCATGCCTTTTCATATAAATAAGAAAAGCACCTCAATTGTAACAAGATTTTTTTTGAAAATAAAAAATGACAGCTATTCCATCCTTTGTACTGGTAAATAATTAATCAAAAGAGCTCTGATTTTTTTACTGTGTAAGCAACAGGGTAAATCAATGCAGACAAACTATTTACTAGACTTATCTGTACTCTTCTAAGTTTGAAAGAGAAGTTTACACAGAGGACTGGAGATGGACATGGAGTGTGGTGCTTGAAGTTTTGTCAGTTTTGGAATTAATGCCTCTCCCTATGCCTCAGTAGAGACATCTTCCTTATGGGAATGACAAAATTCAAAATTTCTGTGAATGACCCCTAAAACTCCTATTAGCAATCAACACTAACTTTTTAAAAAATATTTTTTTCTTCACTTTTTTACTATTTATTCACTGTTTGCACCCTAAGCCCAGTGGAAGCATGAAAAGAATGCAGACACATAAATAACATAAATATGCCCATCTCAGCCTTCCATTCAACGTGGAGCAGAGTCTTTAAATTTTTCTTACAAAGCTAAGAAAGTTAGGATCTAGCTGGCTGAGGCTGAAAAAAATTGTCAAAAGTGACGGTTCCCCCAAAAAGAAAAAAAGAACACTGGATTAATGACTTTCTGGGTTATAGGGGGAAAAAAAAGAAAATAAATGAAAAAATGGAAATGGAAATGGAAATGGAAATGGAAATGGAAATGGAAAGGAAAGGAAAGGAAAGGAAAGGAAAGGAAAGGAAAGGAAAGGAAAGGAAAGGAAAGGAAAGGAAGGAAAGGAAAGGAAAAGGAAAGGAAAGGAAAGGAAAGGAAAGGAAAGGAAAGGAAAGGAAAGGAAAGAAAGGAAAGGAAAGGAAAGGAAAGGAAAGGAAAGGAAAGGAAAGGAAAGGAAAGGAAAGGAAAGGAAAGGAAAGGAAAGGAAAGGAAAGGAAAGGAAAAGTGAAAGGAAAGGAAAGGAAAGGGAGGAAAGAGAAAAAGGAGAAAAAAAAAAGGAAAAAAGGTGTGTTTTTCACAACTCAAACACTACAAACATAAAACCTCCATAAGCCCTCCTGGAACACACAGAATGGACTCAATGAGTGTTAAAGGCCTAATCTTTGAGTGGAGATTTAAAATCCTGTTGTGAATAGGTTAAAAGTATTAAATAATACCACTATTTCCAGTATAAGTAACTATACATAGGTTCCCAACATCATGCTTGCTGCTTTCTGCACTTGACTTAATAAAGATTTAGATAGAAGCAAATTATAGGCCATTTTCTTGCTGAGAAAGTTAGTAAAAATGTTTGTTTTTTAAACATTCATTCCAAACTTCACTAGCAGTACTTAGGCCAAAATTAATTGCCACCAACATTTTTGAAAAAGAAGAAAATAAGAGGGTTTTCTTGAACCAAAGACAAAGTAAAAGAGAAATGCGCAGCTATGGCTGGAAAAGTGTAAAACATCCTCTCAAAAACATGACAGTTTCCTACAGTCAACAGGGCTGGATCCCAAAGAAAGTAATATCTGAAAGAAAAATATTTGCAAATTCTATATTTGCATATACCCACACAACCCCTGCTGACACCTGGTCCAGCTAACAAAGAAGAGCACAGAGAGGGAACTCTGCTCTGCCATGAAACAGCACAGAGATAGGAGGTGATAAATTATTAACAAAGTCGAAATCTTAAAAGTTTTGAACGCCAGCACATGGAGAGGTCTGTGAAACCACAGCATAAGAAATCTGAAAAGAACAGAATTTCAGCTCTGGGCGATGTGTTTTCCTTGTAGATCCATCAGATATTTCCTGCCTATTTTTTTTTTGTTTCCTTTTGTTTTGCTTTGTTTTTCCCTTGTGTTCCTTTCGCAAAGATTAATCTTTTAAACAGCTCCTGCAGCCCTTGCTCTGTCAGGTGGGTGTAAGTCTGGTTTACCAAAACCCAGTGTTTACCATCATACTATCTGCACTCTTTTGGAAAGCAAATTTCACAGTCAAGCACTATTTTGAAACCCAGAATTTTTCAGTCAACTTTGAGCACATGGGAGGTGACACATACACTGTCTCGCTACGGGGGTTAAAAAAATTGCTTTAGGTGTATAAAACAGAGAAATAAACTTGACTACCTACCAGTTGCAGCAAAAATTCTATATAAAACCATGTGTCAATGAAAATTAACTCCCACCAGAAAGCAAGATACTGCATTGTCAGGCAGACAGAAATAAAATATCTTTGGCTTCTTTTTGCAGATGCATTTTCCATCAAGAATTCAAATAAAAAGATATATTTTCTCCACTGCCTGTAAGTAGGTGTTTCTCACTCATGCATTGCAGTTCCCTGGAGTGGACTGTTCCCTAAGGATTTGCTCTGTAGGCAGCTGAAAATAGACCCCTATTACTGTAACACAAATCAGCAGTAATTTGTGTCTTGGAGCAGATTATTGTGCTTATGTCAGGTGACTCAGTGAAAATCATATTTTTCAAATTTGCTGTGGTATCTGATGGTGAAAATGTTTGCTTTTCTCATAAAAAACTGCAATTAAAAAAAATGCATGGGGACTAATAGAAAATTTATATATTTTGAGCAGCATCATCTTTAATACTTTTCCTCACTGACTGATTCCCAGCAAGTCTTTGCAGAAATGCCTTGCCACCAGCCTTGCCTTTAACCACCTGCCCAGGGTACACCCAGGGGGAATAAAACTGCTGTGTTTTCCCCAAATGTCACCTTCAACTAACCAGACTTCAAGGCTTTGCGGAAGGGAGTGAGAATATTCTGCTCAGAGCCAGCCCTGCACTGCATTTCATCTGGGATTAAAGTGCCTTCAGTTTAGCCAAAAAACACACACAAAAAGGGCAAAAAGGGCTGATTAACCTCCTGAACAAGTACCAGGGTAGTTATTCCCACAAGCTCCAGAAAAAAAAACAACCAAAAAAACAACAAAACCAAAAAACAAACTTGGCTTCAGGCATGTGGGTATCAGAGATCCTGAGTTCACAAGGAGTAACAAGCTCAGTGAACTTGACCTTTTTATATCACAGGTCTCACCCCAAGGCTCAGATCATCCCCCAGGACTTCTGGGTGAGATATTCCAGTTTTTTTATTCCACTTCTTTAAGCTGCAAAGCCACTCATGAGGCAGAGGAAGCTTTCCTTGCAGATACTTTTGATTTTTTACAGCAGGGCGGGTTTATATTGGATATGAGGATAAATTTCTTCACCGAAAGAGCTGCCCTGGTGGATCTCCCAGCCCTGGAGAGATTGAAAAGCCATTTGGATGTGACTCTTGGGGACATGGGCCAGTGGTGGCCTTGGCAGTGCTGGGGGAACAGTGGGACTCAGCGATCTGAGAGCTCTTTTCCTAAGTGATTCCCTGATTCTTTAAACACTTGCTTTAGAAATACCTTGTGCCTCTCCATGGAAAATGGTCCATATTATGAAGAGCAGCAGGGCAGACTGGGGAAAAAAAATCTACTACAAAGAACATAGATTTTCTTAGTAGAAAGCAGGTAGCTTGCTCACAGCAGTGGGTTTACTTGGGGCACTGTGGCTTAAGTAAATAACTCCTAAATTCACAACAAACATAAGCATGACAGTATTTTACCTGTATTTCCAGAATTACAAATGCAGTCAGGCTGTATGGATGCTGATATTTTGCTTTAAATTAAATAATTTTATTTTAGAGGTTGAGATGACGATCATATGATGGCTGCAAATTTAGAACTTTGGTTTGAGAGATACTTGGAGGGCTGGAAAGGGACTTTTTGGCAGGATCAGTGGAGACAGGGGGGAATGATTTTCCACTGTCAGAGGGCTGGCCGGGATCTTGGCAATGAGGAATTGTTCCCTGGCAGGGTGGGCAGGCCCTGGCACAGGGTGCCCAGAGCGGCTGGGGCTGCCCCTGCATCCCCGGCACTGCCCGAGGCCAGGCTGGACACTGGGACAGTGGAAGGTGTCCCTGCCATGGTGGCACTGGATGGGGTTTAGGGTCCTGTCGAATCTAAACCATTCTATAATTCCGTGATTCTGTGTCCTGCTGGTGCACAAGAGCATAAATATCAGAGGCTAAATCAGAGACCAGCATTCGTGCTTTTAAATTTATCTTTCCAGCATTCCTTCCATTTTTTAATTTCACATTCAACTGCCAAAGAGGACCTTCAAGAAAAAGCAGATGCTTTTTGCTTGTCCAAGCAACATGAGTTTGACATGGACAATGTTTTTTTAGAAATGAAACAACAACAACAAAAACCCCCAAAAAAATTTTAAAAAACCCACAAAAAATCCAACAAACCACATAATCCCTTCGATATTCCTGGGACACCTCACAGAAAGCCCCACTGGCTGGGGTGGCACAAATTACTCATGCAGGGTGGATGGAAAACCCAGGCAGAAATTCTTGCACAAAGTTTAGGAGGAGAAACGCAGATGTGAATGAGGGAACTCTTTCAGCACATCTGGAGGGTCCTCCTTTGTGTTCTGGAAGTTGTTTGTGGTGAAAAAAAAAGTTATTTTGTTATAGAAATGCTCGTGTTTATTTCTATTCTGTATCATCTATCTCTGTCTGTGTTTCTCTCTCTACTTTTACCTCTATGTTTGTCTCTATTTCTGTCATCGTCTCTATTTTTATCTTTTTCTCTCTCTATCTCTATAATTTATTGTTACAATCTGAAATATCAGGAATTCTCAGAACCTTGGGCCTGTAAGCCAAAGCTTAGATTTAAACCCAGGATTTGGTCTGGGACATTGGAAAAGACTCCCAAACTCAGGTGCTAGAAATGAGAATGTGGATTTATAGTTTAAAGCAGAGACACATTAAGTTAAGAAGAAGAAAGTTTAGAGTTTTAGAGTTTAAGATCTAGAAAAAATAAAAGTAGTTACAATGGTAAACAAGAACTTTAGGATACAGTACAGTAAGTTTGTGCCATAACATGATTGGCTACAAAAGCTTAAACTGTAGCATGGGTCCATAAGACAAAATATTCAAGGATTAGGTCAAAAACATAAATATCCTTATTGAAATTGTTTTATTGGTCAATAAATACTTAAAAAATCTAGTAACTAAAAGTCTTGTGACCTTCTGAGCTATGCAGTGAAGATGTGAGACAAACTCATCTTTCCTGACTATACAGAAGATAAGAGAAATAAATCACATCATCTAAAAATTTCAAGACATCCCATCTCTAACTCATTCAAAATTTCTTCAAAAATCCCCACAATTTATATCTATATTATCTATTTGTATATCATCTACAGATTTGCACACACGCACACACACTGAGGAATATGTACTTACACATATTCAGACATGCATACTTAAAACTCAGGTAATTTTTTACAAATGGTTTTCCTGATATGTCAAGTCACTCTTGAGTTTACATGCATATTATCCCCAAAATACTTCTTAATTTTATTTTCCTTTAAAATTCTAAGTTATTGGTACACTGAGACCAGCCCTTACTATAGAACACTGTCCCCCCAAGCCAGGAAGAAATATATAGGGATTTGTATAATCTGTAGAGAGGTGTAAATCTATTTTCAATAAATTCAGCTGGAATTAGAGGGAATTATAAGCAAATTTCAAAAAGAAAGACATTGCTGCACGCAAGCAGGAAAAGTGAATATCTTGGAAAAGAGGAAATCAAAGACCAGGAGATGCAATGCAGGTGATATAAGTAAAAAATGAAAATAAAAGTATGGGGGAATTTGTGGCTGTTGTATCTGAGGCATCTACAAAAAAGAGCTCACACCCACAGCTTGAGAACTTTTATTTTGGTGCCAAGGACACATTTGATGATATTAATTCCCTAATAATTTTCAAAAAAACTCCATGTGAAATACTAAAACTTTTATTTACATAATTTTTATTTAGTCTGAGGTTGATGCTTCCTTCTGTAGGCCTGCACTACCCCACTGGCAACCAGAAATATTTCAGTATTTCCTGAAAGTGGGGGAAATTAAGGATATGGTCCTCCTGTTGATGGCAGCAAACCTATCAGCTGGCCCCATAAGGAATATCCATTTTCTCTGCAAACCTTGTCTCAGCTACATCCTCACTGATGCATGCAAGTGATATGTTATTTGTTATTAATTTCTTACACATCCATGCTCCCTCAAATATTTTTTTGGAATATTTTAGGAATAGCCTCCTTTTATCATTGCTTCCTGCACCATTTCTGCATGCACTTACCCTTACCAACCAGTACGCTGGCTTATCTGAAAATCGACAAAAATATTTTGGGTCGAAATAAGAACAAATAAAGTTTTACTGGGCACTGAAAATGCCTTAAAGCTGTTCTTTGCTACAAGTTCTTTGCTACACTTAAGTCACGTGCGTGTTAAATTTGCCACTGCGACAGAAAGGAGGGCCCTGCATATGGAACAGTGTGTTTTATTTGTTTATGGTTTCTCAGGCTGCATATCAGAGAAAGTCAGGCTTATTTCTGCACAGCAGATGAAATGCAATGATCCCGGAGAAATATGGGACTAACCTTTCTCAGGAGAAAGCACTGAATTAAAATAAATGAGATGGGACTTGCCAGTATTTTTTATGTACCACTTAATGCAGAGCTCTGCAATATATATTTTTATCTGCACAAACTCCTTCAGGAGCCAAGCCTTTTCTAAACAGACTATCAAATCGATATGAAGCAATACCACATATGTTTTTTTTTTTTCCCCCTTCCTAAATGTTGATAATTTTATCTGCACTAAATTATACCACTCTTGTTCCAAGGGTATCTCTGCATGCAGATAATTCATAGCTATGTACACAGCTGGTGTGTTGCCAGACCATCCCAAGAAATTGCAATTTAATCCACGGCTAAATAAAAATAGCAACACTAAAAGTAAACTATAGGTAGATCACCATGTTTCAGGTTGACTCTTTCCCACAAACTGATGCAAGGAACCGTGAGACACAGAAGTTCTGCTGCCTTTGATCTTAAATTAGTGTGGTTTTCATGGGCTCCAGAGGGGAAAGTGCTGTGTCTTGCTCTCTCAGTTCCCACGAGCACACAGATTAGCCTTGCTTGTCTCTTGTTCCACTGTCTGGAACGATGCTGGGAGCTGTTGCAGCAGCTACACCACCAGTGGCAGGCAAAAAATAAAAAGCTTCCCACAGCTGCTCAGTTAGGAGTATTCTCATCAGACTGTCTATTTGTTTCATAATTTGTTTCCGAAACTGTTTTACTACTGAAAGCTAGCCATGCAGTTACCTAGACCTCTTCATCCATCTTGTAATCTGCTTAGTTATCTTAAAAATCGAACTCTCTGATTTTTTTTTTTTTTTTACTCCACTGAAGCATAAAACCAGCTCACTACTTCCTAAAGGCAAGTATTTAAAAAGTGCTGTTCATTATTTTTGGCTTACTGCTTAAAATGTAACTCATAGCATGTTCACCACCATAAACCATCCCACAGACAGCTGATTACTTCAAGCACCCACCTGAATTTAGATACAGGTTAGGAATGTGTTGACACAGCCAGGGATTAAATACATAAAACTGCATTTGGTCATTAAAGTAACAAATACAAAAGAGAGAGCAGTTATCATGCAACATTCTGTAATTGGTTTCCCTGACATTAAATTTGAGTTAATGCTCAAGCTTCTCTAGTCTCATAATTTGATTCTTTCTTGATGTATAAATGCCAAATGCATATGGATGTAGAATATTTAGAGTTTTGACAAATCCTGCAGCTCCAAATCTGGTATCACTGAGGTGGCTGAAACCATGGGAGGCAGGAGGAGAGGTGGCAAAGGCGTGTAAATGCAAACCTCTGCTTGTTTTAAGGGGATGAAACATCCACAAGAAAATTAAATCGGGATGTTGACAACACAACTCAGGCTGCTGCTGTTTCAAGACAGCACAGTTATCTTTATTTGAATTATTTTTCCAGGCAGGTAGGCTATATTGGATATTTCCTTAGTGTGACTGACTGAATTTTTAAGTTAACATGAGTCTGGTACCAGTGATACTTTTAATTGGAAAAATGTTTAAAAGATTCTGCCCTTTTTGTCTTGGAAGTGACACACTTGTATTATAAAATCAATATGCACCTCAGGATACCCTTATCAGCTCACTAAATCCCACAATTTTGGCACAGTAGACAGAAGTGCAAAGGTGTGGATTACAGCTATTGAGCAAAATCTCCCCATGAATTTGAAAAGAAATGCAGACACCATTAGTGACAACATTACCACCCCTGGGTAGTTCTGATTTAATTTTTATTCTGGCAGGGTGAGACCAGTGCTTGACTGCAATAGAGCATCCAAGCTAACGTGCTGCTTCAGATCAATGGGTTTGAACATCATGTGAGGCTTCAGATGGATCCTGCAAAAACAAGTCAACACTTCACCCCTTATGATGCAGCTAATCAAGAACAGCTCATTAGGTCTTGCAGCATACTTCATCTTAAGTGTGCATAAAAACTCAGCAAAAATAAAACGCAAATACACTGACAGTCTCGCTATGAAAGGTTAAATATTTGTATAAGTATTTTGTGGGGTTTTTTTAAATATTTGAAGTTATTTTTCTATGTATATGTGTAATTTATAATTGAGATTATTTGTTTTGCCCAGAGAAAAATCCCTAGCAGTGATGGAAATTGGGGCTTGGAGCGCCCTTGGGATTGTAGAGGGTGTCCCTGCCATGGCAGGGGGTGGAATGGGATGGACTTTAAGGTCCCTCCCAACCCAAACCAGTCTGGGATTCTGTGAAATCAGTAAAAATGTACCTTTCGGAACATATGTGCTAATTTGGAAACCTGTAAAATAATTGGCAAAAAATTAAATATGACAAAAACATTGAGTTCTACAGTAGGGAATCTAAACATTCCTTCAAGCACTAACTTGCGCCACCCATGCAATACCTATTGATCTACTGTACAAATTAAACCACCACAGGGGGAAAAAATAAAAACCAGACTTAGGAAAGTATATCTTACAGGTAACATTACACCTCCTTCAGGTGATAACAAGAACAGACAACAGAGAAACACCTGCTTGTTCTTTTTTGGGTGGACAAGTTCTCATTTCCATGCCAGTTTCCTGGTGCCTCTTGTGCTTCCTGTAATGTTCCCTCACAGCAACTGCAGCAGTTTTTATTGCTATGATGCAGTGCCAAGCATCCAGGGTTCCCTCACCACTTTTTAGACTAAATCACTCATTTTTGCTACTTGCTGAAATCCAACACAAAGCGCTTTCACCTCGACCAGGGTGCAAAATCTTTCACCCCCTGTTACCAGCAAGAGACTCCTGAGAGTTCTCGCAGCAAAAATTGAGGCTCTTGTTGCACTCACATTTTAAATCTCTATTTTTTCACCCTGCTAACATCTCTAGTGGACAGAGGCAATTATGGTCTATGCCTTGGTTACTTACTCATCAATGTCCCAAAACCATGTTTGGATGCTACAGTAAATTAAGCTTTTTGTACATATTTTGCTATCAGCATTTTGTCTGTTCTCCAATTATGTATTTAAACCAAGGTGAAAAGTATTGCCATTTCTAACTCTCCAAAATTCTTCTGTGAAAAACTATTTTCTGTTTATCTACACAGTAATTTTCAATTCTTCCATGGAGTGTAAGCTCCTCTGTGCAATTTTACTGCATAGCAGAAAGAATATTGTGAGGATCACTTGACACCAACACACATGATGGTAATTTAAGAGGTTAGAAATACTGATAATGAAGCAATTATTATTAGGTAATAACATAAAATTTGTCGTTCTCCTGGCTACCTGCTTAATTGCCACGTAGGTGATTCATTCCACGGTGAAGGTGTGTCAGCCATAAAATGGGAAATACTGCAGAGTGCTCGAGATGAAAAATGCAGAAATCAAAAGAGGAATACATGCACACAGAGGATTTATGAGATATAAGGAAGCTCCTTGGCAGACACCAGGTACTTATCACCCTCCTTGTCCACCTGCCAGTGCCTGAGGGAACTTTTCAGCTCAGTGATATGGATGAAACCAGCAGAGCTGCTAAAAGCAAGTCCCAAGTGCTCCGTGTTATCTGTCCACACAATTAGGCTGCCCTCACTGCCAGCCCCCAGGATTTTCTCATTTTCCTGAAGGCTGACTGGAAAAGGAGTTATGTTAACTTCAGGGGATGCTGGCACGATGACATTTGTACAACTGAAATTGATGTGGAGGGATATATTTCAGATTATTAGCCCAATAATATTGGAAAAAAACCCCCAAACCTGTCGGATATTTATATTAAAATTACTTCAACTAAAAATACTGGGGAGTATTTTGGGGAGACAAATTTGGGGAGACCCTTTATTTTGGTTAAAGGTAGGCCCCTAACAAAAAGCAACCAGCTCAGCAGATTCAATGGAGACAACTGTGTGTTTATTTTTTGTCTCCCAGAGAGTAGTGATTTTTTTTTTCTTTTTTTTTGCCTCCCTTTAAGTGAGACTCAAGAGATGGAGTGCCAGTGACTCGCTTATATTTGCCTAAAGGGGTTTAAGAAAAATGCAGATGCGCCTGTGCATAGTAAAGAATCATATCAAAGTTACCTTTTTACAGGAAACATCCCATGGTAAACCAGAGCAACAGATTCAGGACATGATCCTGCAGAAATTAACCTGAAAGCTCTATAAAGCTAGAGTAGCATCCATAAATCAGTCTTTTTGACTTTATCCCTGAGTAAATGGACTTATGCAAGTTCGGTGAGGAAAACTATTTTGATTGCCAGGCTACACATGTGCACAGAAATCTAAAACAAAAACAAGAACAAAACTAAAAATCACCCAAAACTCAGACAAATCCCTAAAAACAAACAAAAAAAGTCCCCCATATCCAAAAGGCAAAATATATACATGCACGCACAGAGGCATTTTAGGCATTTTTCATTCATTTTCCACACACACAAATATATGTGTATACACACACACACACACACACACACACACACACACACATATATATATATATGCACATATACATATATATAAACACATGCACACACAGAGGCATTTTAGGCATTTTTCATTCATTTTCAGGTAAGGAAATTCCTTGAGCGTCATGTGTTCTCTCCATTTATTAATTTCCAATGTGTTTCTTCCTTTAATTACTGGATCACATCATGTCCTGCCTCTCCTAGGACACAAACCTTCTTCTCACAGCCACAAAATCACTTATCAGAGGTCTTATTTCTCTTATTTCTCTTATTTCTTATTCACTTATTTCTCTGGTCTCTCCTGCTCTGTGTAAAACCAACCCTAAAATCTGACTGTTGAAACCCTCTGGTTCCTGTTGCACATCCTTTATCCACAACAGGCAGTTTCTTATTATTCCCTGATGGGAGTACAGAGAAGAAAAGCAGGTGCAGAAAGCATAAAATTTGTAAATTTACAGAGTCTATAGGTGGCTGATGGTATGGACTGTCACTACCAGAGTGAGCTCTTAGTGTGAATATATTTCTTTAATTTATATAAACCTGCCACCTGCGACTCTCCTGTGACACCATTTAATTCTTGTATTGTGACAAATGCTTCATACTGCATACCAAACCCACTTTTTCTGGGCTTTTCTTTAATTTTTTTTTATCCGTATCTACTGAGAAGTTAGAAGTATCCACAGAGAACTTAGAAGTATCTACAGAGAACTTAGAAAATTTGACTCAAATTGGAGGAGAAAAACATATCTGAACATTCACTACCTAGCTACTTTTTTCCTCTGGTTCAAGTGGGCGTTGTTTCTCCTGGATATTGACCTTTCTGTAAAACAAACAAACAAACAAAACCACAAAACCCCACCAAAACCAAAAACTCCCCTCCCCTCAAAAAAACCAACAAGGAAAAAAAAAAAAAACCAAAAAAGAAAGCCCTCCATCCCCAGCATTTTGTATAATGTGTCAATTAATGGCAGTTCTTGAGCTGTAAAAATCCTCCTAAATAGCTCCTGCAGCAATGCGGTCCTAAAGTTGCTGTGATGAACTAACTGATGCCTTTTCATTTTAATTCCTGCTACGCAACAATTAAAACCAAGTGCAGTACAGTGAGGAGATCTGTGTTTTAACAGCAATGCCTTTTTAGAGCCATGGCATTGAGTTTCTTTTTATGCTCTTCCCTTTAGTCTGTGAAATAATGCAACAACACAACACCAAGTGACAGATGATCAAATTGTCCAGAAAGCTCCTCACAGAGTCCCTATTTCAGTTTTAAAGACCACATTGCCTAAATGGCATAAAGTGCCACCCTAAAATGAAATTTACAGGTCTCTGGAAAACTGAGCAGCAGATTAAATTTGAATAATTAATTTTAATGTTTTCATTTATTTTCTTCTGCATTAAAGTTTAAGTTGCTTATATCATTTATATGCAAGAAATAAAAGCTAATTCCCAGGGTTCAGTTCTCATTTCAGCCAAAATGAAACAGGAAGGCTTGTGCAGTGTGGGAGGACTGCCATGCAAATTGATTAGCCACAATTTCCACCTTCTGAGTGAGATACCATAATAGATGACAGATTCTTTTTTTCTTTTTTTTAAATCACAGAAATAGATGCTACTGAACATGACAGCACTTATTTACAATTGCTCCATTTACCCCAGAATGCCATTATTCCACTTGAAATTTAACTTTTCAGAGGGTCAGGAAATTACAGTGCCATGGTCTTTCATGACCTGTCCTCTCTTGCTCTAATAGAAGGTGTCATTATTGTTTCATTAGAACTAAAACCAGGTAACTTTTTATGACATTTTTCCAGTGGACTGCAATGCAATCAGAAAATTGAAAAAACTGTAATGGAAAAAAAAGGTGCATCTGCAGAGATAGAAAGTAACTCAGACATAAAAAATTCTCAAAAGACTCTTCATTCATTTGTATTGTGTTTATGATGTATATTTTAAATGGAAAATTAAGTGAGAATTATTAAAAAAAAATAAAAATCATGTTGCTCCTATTTACAGGGTCGTATTCCCTTAGCAACACAAAAATACATACAGTAGGATGGGGAATAAAGAAAATAATGGGAATAATGTTAAGACTCTCTAATAATAACCCCCAAATAGCTTCTAAATTCTCATAAAACAGAGATTTAATTTTTAATATCAAAGGACTTTCTAGGACTAGGAATTATTGCTGTGAACCTTGGAAAACAAGACTTCTAAGTTCCTCTCAAATAAAAGAAACCCCTCCTGATGTGTTGTGGAAAGCAGAGCAAATCCTACAGTGGTCCTGCAATTTATATATGTGTGTATGTGTGTGTTTTTGTGGGGGAGTAAAAAGAACAAAAGGTTTGGTGGCAGATGCTGTGAAAAATAAAATGGTTCAGCACTAGTAAGTAAGGAAGAAGGTGTTTTAAGGCAGCTCTGAGCGTTTTTTGGGTCAAGTGGTCATCCCAGTGGAGGCAGGCCTGCATGGAAGGCACAGCCAGGCTTGTCTAAGGAGCAGGATGAATGTGTTATTTTTGTTTTTCTGTCACCACACCACTCTGGCTCCCACCAGCTCCTCTGGACCTGGCTCAGGTTCCCCTGATGTATGACCCAGCCCCGAACTCCTGCTGAGGTGCAGAGTTCCTCTGTCACTGTCATATTTTCTGATAAATCCCTTCACCAGGATTTCTTCTCCTGGAAAGCTGAGAAGCCTCAGAGAAAAATGAAAACAATAATTATCTGATTGCTTCTCCCTGTTTTGCTGCTTTGGAATGTGGTTTGGAGATTGTTTATCCAACAGGTGCATGTTTGATTGGTTTCATGTGAATTGTTTTGACTTAATGACCAATCACCAACAGCTGTGTTGGGACTCTGGAAGGAGTCACGAGTTTTCATGGTCATTCTTTGTAGCCTTCTGTCTGTATCCTTTCTCTTTCTTCACTATGGTTTTAGTATAGCATTCTTAAATATAATACCATAAAATAATAAATTAGCCTTCTAATAACATGGAGTCAGATTCTCAATTTCTCCTTCATCCTGGGGACCCAGCAAATACCACACTCCTCACCTGGGGCTGAGGCTTGCCCCCCTTACTGTGCAAGTGTCAAGATGCAACTCACACGCAAGAGAATATGGTGGAGTTTCCACAGGGCCTCTTGGGGATGATGAGGAACCTCAGTGAGAGGTGATCAAAGCAATGAGGTTGTCTTCACTGAAGCATGGAATAGTTTGGGTTGGAAGGGGCCTTAAAGCTCAGCTCATTTGACCTCTGCCATGGCAGGGACACCTCCCACTGTCCCAGTGTCCAGCCCGGCCTCGGGCAGTGCCGGGGATGCAGGGGCAGCCCCAGCCGCTCTGGGCACCCTGTGCCAGGGCCTGCCCACCCTGCCAGGGAACAATTCCTCATTGCCAAGATCCCGGCCAGCCCTGCCCTCCGGCACCGGGAGCCGTTCCCCGGCCGCCGTCCCCGCGGCCCTCGGCAATTGTCCGTGTCCATCTTTGCCGCGGCCCCTTCGGGCCCCGCGAGGCCGCCCCGAGCTCGGGCCAAAGCTTCTGGTGCCCGGGTGAGCGATGGCAGCCGTGGCGGCCTTTGCTGCCGGCAGAGCTGCTCCATCCCCGTGCCCGTGCCGGAGCCTCCTCTGGCCCGGCTGCGGCAGCTGCAGCTCCTTGCTGGGCCGGCCCGGGGCTGGGGCAGCTCTGCAGGTGGGCTCTGCCTGAGGGGCAGAGGGGCAGAATGGCCCCGGCCCTGCTGCCCGCGCTGGGCTGGGCCGAGCACGGGGCTCTGGGCTCGGGGCTCGGGGCTCTGGGCTCTGGGCCTGCCTGGCACAGGGTTTGGGGGTCCCAGCCCAGCCCCACAGCACCCCCAGAGCTCCTCCAGGGCTGCTCCCTCTGCTCAGCCCTGCCCATGGAGGATCCAGGCTTCCCCTTGGGCACTCATGGAGGCACCTACACAACCTCAGCTGATTAGTGAGGTTTGGAGTCTCAGCATCATCATGTAAGGCAGCTAGTGAGTCAAGTAAATAACCCCTAAAAATCTCCCTTTTTTTCTTTTGTTCTGTTAAACAACATCAGCCAAAGCTGTCTGCTACCTCTCTCTCTCTCATAAAAAAAAAGGACAAATCTTAACTTCTCCTCCAATGTGCTATTGAGGTTTCTAAAAGATGAGGATGCTCAGGATTCTGTTGCAAAGCACAAAACTGTACTCACAATGTTTTTTTTATCTTGTGTTATAGCAGCAGTGAAGTAGCACAGCCAAAGTATAAATATGACAAACTGAAGAACACCTCAAAGTCAAGACAAATAAATTCAGATAAAGAAATGTGCAGGGACGGTTTGTTCCAATATTTATAAATAACATATCAAGTCTTTGAATTTCTGATGCTGCCAAAGGGAGGTCATTAGCCATCTGCAGTGAGGTCTTTAGGTGATATACTGATAGTTTTCTTAATAATTCTTAGCTGAAAATTTTATTGGTGTGTTGTCACTCTCATTACCTCTTAAGAAAGATAACCCATTAAGGTGGGTCTAAATATTTTTACTTCTGTCACTGGAAAAAACAGACCTGTGTGTTCTTTACAAGGTGCTTTATTTTCACCAGCTATATATAGAATTAATTTCTAATTGTGAAAATACTTTTCTGCTTAATTATACAACAAAGAAAGGATGGCTTGAAATAGGATTAATATATCTTGTAGTTAATTAAACATGAAGCTTCTAAGGAGATCACTCCAGCAACAAAAGCAATTAAGGCTTGGTTATGTATAGTACATAATTAAGCAGGAAGTTCTTGTAATCCCAAGGACTAACTTTCAAAGCTTGTATTGCTTTAAAATAACCTTTTTTCCTGGCTTATTTTAGAGAAAACTATCAAATGTAAGTATGAGCACTGTCAACTCAGGTATCTTCTCAGCTCTGTCCTAATGTCATAAGTGAATTATAACACTAAAAAACACAGCTCTGTTCTGAAAAATAAAAAGTCTGTATTTATATTTTTACACCTGTAGAGTGAGAAGATGTATAGAAACACAAGCAAAAAAAATAAACCAGTGAGGAAATTCTGACGAAAGTCTTTTGTGATACTTTATATTACAAGTCTCAAGGTGCTCTTGAACAAGACCCAGATAATTGGGGAAATGTTTAGTTGCAGTACTTCAGTGTCTACAGTGATTTCCCTTTTAAAATCTTCTCTGCTGAGATTTTCTCTTTTCTGTCATGTTTTCTGACAGGGAAAGTGCTCTTGCTTTACTTGAGGAGCGAGCAGGATGAATGTTATTAAGTGGAGTGCAAAGAGGGTCTTGCACAGCACATTGCTCTAGAGACACACCTGACTTAACATGGAAATCAAAAACGAAACAAAACAAGAGGCCAAATATTCTGCTTGGATCAACACTTAACTCTGAGTAGGGTGTTATTAGGGAAAAAAATACATGATGAAACCAATGAATAGGTGAAGATTCAGAGACCAACTGGGAATTGCTCATATCTACTTTATGTAATGCTTTAATATGCTGAGATATGACAATTTCATTTTCTGCTTACTGCTAGGTAAATGTCAGCCTGGTTTTAAGCACATTTCCCCCTCCTCTGAAGAAAGATACAAAATGTTCTGCTGCCTTCAAATTTAGATTAATTTGAAGTTCCTTTTCCACCACTCCTTCTTTATGTTTGTGTCTCAATTTCATTATTTACTTAGCTAAAAAGATACAATCTCTGTTCCTCATTTGACAAGACAGGAATCAATCTGTTTCTGTGCTCTTTATGCAGGAAATGGAATACAAAAATGAATAGCAGATTTTGAACAAAAATGTTCTGAAGTCAACCAGAATCTCACAATAAAGCTTCATGCATTGTGTTTTCAAAGTGGCATAAAAGGAATGTAAAATTGAGTCTTATTCAGAGAAGAATAGATTTCCTTGACCTTTTTATATTTTACTCATGAGATGCTGACAGATACACGAAGGAAATATTAAGTATCTTGCTTATTCAAAAAATAGTATTTGGGAAAAGATATGCAAGGCTAATAAAAATATCATATCCCAGTTAATAAAGCATCAAGTTCTTGGAAAGCACAGCGAGATGGAGTTCCATTCCATTCTTTCACCCTCATCTGGCTCTGGCTTTTTGCCTCATTTGTGTTTACATCAGGTATTTTTTGCTTCTTAAAGATAGTTGACCTTGACAAGGTCATTTTGCTTCTCTCTATCATTTTCAGATGAAACAACTGTGACCAACTCTGCTTGAGTCAAAAACCAATTTTTGAGTCAAAAACCAATTCAAGGGTAGCTACAAAAACAACAAACAATTTCTATTAGGAAAAAGTGGATGCTATTTTGAAGCACCACACACATTTGGACCCTTTTTTCCTGTATTCTTACCTAAACAATTGTTTAGCTATTTTATTTTTTTAAGGGAGTGGAAGGGAAATATGCCTCTGCTTCACAAATTGAGACAGAACGTTATTTCAAGACAGTGGAAATGATAGCTTGGTAAAACAGGCAGGAATTTAGAACAATGAAAAACTAACATCTTTCCATTAAAATTTCATGCACTGTGTTTTCAGAAGGTGCTGCTATTCAACTAACACCAACATCCCCACTGCAAACGCGCAGCAACAAAAAAACTGCCTCGGCCTCAGATCCCGTGTACATCAAAATTCACAACAACCAGGCAGTTTTTGCTTACACTCCCAGATTTTCTGAGGCAAGATCAAAACCTGTTATTGTAATAGGAAATGGGTCATTACTCAATTTAACTTTCATCTGCAGGGGAGTGATACTCACAGAAAAGCTGCGAGTCAGTGAGGGAGCTGACAGTACTCTCTTGCAGGATTCCACTGCTTAGGGAAACTTCCTAAATAATTTTTGTTAGTGATGATGAATTTGTTATGTGTCAAAGGCAGGCTCTGGAGAACGGATTTAACCCCTTAATTTTTACTGAAGGCTTAACAGAGAGAGTTGGGAATATAATTCAGGGAACAGAGCAGGACTCTATGAAACACAACATTTTTCTAATATAAACTCTCATCCACAGCTAATTTACAGCTCTGACAGGGTCTTTGCTCCTGTTCATGATTTAATGGTTTAGGGGTTACAGTGGTGGTGCTGGATTGATGGTTGGTCTGGTTGATCTTAAAAGTCTCTTCCAACCTTCTATGATTCTATGAAGGTGACATCACACAAATTTTTTGTCACAGAATATAATCATGGTGTGTCTGTCTGGTGCCTATTTTCTGGACAACTTGCAACAGAGAGCTCCTATATCTGTCTGTCCTTCTAATAATCCCTCTGTATTTTGCCAGAGTAAAATCAATGATTCTACAGATGCTTCAGACTTTGCTACCTAAATGACAGAATACAGCCTAAATAAAGTATTTAAAAGGCAAAATAAACTAAGATTTTATGCTGCCTTATTTAATTTCTAGGCTTAAATTCAATTACTACTATAAACATTTCCATAAAATGAATTGCACAGGAAAGCTTTGCAAAGTCAAAAGCAATTTAGGAAGGGCAATGCTGAAATGCGCAATTTAGTAACATTATTAATGTGAATAATGCATTTAATTTGAAATGATTTAGGCAAAAAACTGAGTTAGAGTGCGACCCTGGAATGGCCATCAAATAATACTGGAAGACAACTCTGAGTAGGAAATCAAGGCATAGCTCCTAATACAATTTCTGAAAGGTACGTGTTTGTAACGACTGTTAAAAACAGATTGGCAACATAAAAAGATTAACAAAAAGAATAGAAAGGAGAAAAGCTTTTTGTTCATCTTGTCATCTTGAGTTGCACGCTGTCCTAAAAGCAAATAGTGATCATTAGTAGCGAAAATTAAGCCAAACTAAGCCTATGGTTTATAGGCAATTGAAGTGAATGAAGTGACCTCTTTAACATTCTAGCCTAGGCAAGGCAAAGTCAGTACATTCAGCAGTGTGAAAATTAGAAGTGGGCATCAGTCTTCATCTCCTTTTGCCTTTGACTAAAATGTTCAGAGCTCTTTGTCCATTATTAACTTATCCTACCACTGGCTGGTTTTTTGCATTTATCTGTCTGGCAAAGAGTGGCAAAGATCTGTGTTAATAATTTATTCCCAACCTGCCTTGAGATGCATCCTGTGAGCTACAAGGCTGTGTGAACAGTGTGACACTGTGAAGCCACTCATCAAGGTAAGAACAAAAGCAAGGAGGTGCCAAAACCCAGTGTCCAAATGAAGTTCTTCAAGTAGAAGTGACAGTTGCCAGAAAAGAGATGTTTTTGCATTGAAAAGACAAATGGTCAATACTGACTGTAAATATAATTTTTTTATCCCAGTAGAAAGCACAAAAAAAAAAAAAGCTTATCTCCTCACAATTTTCATTTTGTTATCTGAAATCTAAGAACTTTAGGATTGTGAGAAATTCTAATAAAAAACCAGCAACAGCTTTGCATCTAGAGAAGCAGAGACCAATTTTGTTGCTCTTTCAGTACAGAGCATTGATTCCTTTTGTGGCCTAGTGGTTTTTAATAAAGCTGCAGAAAAATACAGGTCTCTTCTTTTTATAATGTGATTTATTTCAGTTCACAGCTCCCACAGAACTCCCTGTCTCCCCAAGCCCACTCACAATACATGGCTTAGCAATCCAACTCTTCCAGAAGTCACACAATTTCCTCATTATGTTAATTACCAGATTGGTCTTAAATGAACATTTCATCCTATTCCAATTTTGCATCTTCCAAGCCCTTTATTGAATCAAGATGTTGTTAAGCATTTTCTGGGGTTGTTTTTTTTTCTCTTTTTTTTTGGTTTTTGTTGTTTTGTTTTGTTTTTCACTCAGTGTGGGTGTTAAAACAATTAAACTATAGGCCACACATACATCTCTTATTTGGCTACTTTAACCAGAACTGGAATTAATAAACGCTTTGCTAATGACACTGATTGTCAAAAGAAAACACAGTTTTCTCCTTGTGAGTTGTTGAACAGATCTCCAGATGAGTTGTTGAATTGCTATGGTATGGTGATTTTTTTATCTAGAAAGATTTTTCAGAACTCGTTGCAAATGAACAGATTGTTACATCAAAAAAACGGGGAGAAGAGTCAGGTGGAATAACAGACAAGACAAGAAAAAAATACCATGTGAGAGAGTAAAAAACATTCCTTGTTCTTCAAATGAATGCCAGCATTGAAACAAATTCAGCTAACCAATACTTGATGGAAAATAATGTTCTCTTCCCATATTAAAAAAAAATGAGAGAGTCAACTCATGTAACTTTCCTGGTTCAAATATTTTTCTTATAATTAAAGTTAATTGTCCATCTTTCTCTGTGGCTGGCAGAGTAGACACATTTCCACTTCTGGAAACTAGTCTATAAAAAAAGAGTAGAAACTGAGTTTGGCTTAGCTTTTAAAAAAACAACTCTTTGATTTGATCACTTGGAAGCTTAAACACTGGAAATAAATGAAGAAAATGAATATAAATATAAATGAATGTAAGTGATGAATATCATGATGGCATGATGGAGATGCATTTTGTATATGTATAACGAAAAGAGGATAATTATTTGGAATGCAGTTTTGCCTTTGTTTTCAAACAAGAGGCATTTTGATGTGGAAAAGATGGCTATGCATTAAACTGAAAGAATAATTTGATTGCAGCTCTGAGACAATCTAATGGCATTGATAAAGAATCCCAGTAATATTGTCTAATACTGGAGATTAGCTTGGCAGGAAAATACCCAACCCAAATCCATTATACCACTGGCAATCACCACATTTTTAAAGCATGTAGGTATAACAGTTGCTCTGCCAATCTTCCAGCAATCTATTTATCACCAACTGCTTTTTCTCTAGTAGTGCTTAGCTGGTTCCACAATCAGCAGGAGAAATATTGTAATTTGACATTGCTGTTGCCTCCAAAAAAACCCATCATCAGTATTAAGATAAAATACTGACAATACCCTGGTATGGCTGCAAAGTCAGGACCAGGACAAGACACAAAACAATTTATTCAGAAGGGATGGTTGAGTGGGAGGAGAAAGCTCCAGGTGTTTGGAGACACCAAATGAAGTGACACGCCAGAATTTAGCTAACAGTAAATAAAGAAAATGGAGTTTTAGCTGCTGCCCTGATTTCACAATTTATAACAGCAGGAAATTAGTAGTAGAGCGGGCATGGGTTTTGAGAAAAATGTTAATTATTTTGAGTTATGCTGGAAAATGAGCTAGGAAAATGAGATATGGAGTGGCAAAAATCTACTTACAAGAGCATTCTCTAAGCATCTGAAACATTAGTTGCACTTTTTAAAATAATTTTTACAGCCTCAGTGCTTCATTTTGGGCATCAGGCAGGGAGTTCTCCATCATATCTTTTGAAGCCAAATAAGTGAAGAAATGGTAAGTGGGGTCACCAAATGGAAGAGTAATCCTGGATTGTGTCCAGAAGGAGCCTGAGCACTCCAAAAACTTGCAGCATCCTCTTCAAGGGAATGACAAGGGTATCTTTAAGGAAACGTGGGGAATTCAGCCCCAAGTTCATGACACAGCTAGAAAAGTACAATTTTAGTCATGTAATCTATTTAACTTTCCCTTCATGTCAAGAAAATGCATTTTTTTTCATTGCTAATGGTGGTGTTTTGTGTAAATAAATGTTATTTGTGCAATCTGTAGCTTGTAGAGTCTAAGTCACAGCTGATTTTCAACAACTGCAGCATGATTAAGGTGAGTATTTTGTCCCCAAAAATGCACATTCTGTGCCTGGAGACACAAAATACTTCATATTCCTAAATTATGGATGCAGCAATACAAAACACTTTAAACCAAAGAACTTAATTGTTGATGGCTGCACTTTAGAATACATAGGAGATTCAGAGTTATCTTTTCTGAGAGAAAACTGAGTAAAACAGTTCCAGCTCCCGAGAGGGGAGAATTTATCTCCAGAGTTCATCCAAAAGTGCAAGTAGCATTTGACGCATGATTCAAACATCACCTCTCAGCAAACATTATCACAGCAGGTGCTCTGAGATGGATGTCAGCACACCAGCTTTTAAACTGTTGGCAGCCATGGTGTTTAGGCAAGGATACCCCAACAATGACATTTAGTCAGATCAGATCTGTTCAAGCCATCCACACACCCCAACAATGATCCTAAAAGGCAGACAGCAGGCTTTGCCCCCAGGTTTTCAGGCTTTCTCGTGAAAATCAGTGCAAAATATAAAGCAAAAAGTGCCAAATATAAAGTATAAAAGTGCAAAACATGAAAAAAAAAGGTGCAAAATATAAAGCAAGAAAGGCCCGTGGAGAACATTCAAAAGGCATGGAAAGTTGACATGGTAAATATGATATTGGTAAGCCAGCTACTTCAGCAAAATCCAGAAGTCTGGGCTAAATGTCTGGCTTTAAGCCCATTTCAGGGGTACCATGGAATCATCTTTTTTGGGCTTAGTTCTTTGTGGAATGGCTGAGGGAGTAGGGCATGCAGGCACAATTTCTTTCACGCTCTTTTCCTTACAAATGTGTTTTGACTGAACTCCGTGGAAGCAGCAGCAGGATGATAAACATTTCAGTCAATGTGTTGTAAGGCTTCAATATAATACCCTGCGTTTTAAGGAAAAGAAAAACCACCAAAAATACCCACAGAGAGCTACCAGCAGGGAGAACAAGAACGAACTGATGAATTCAAATGATAGACATGTCTCCGTTACAGAATCATTACCTACACTGGAAGCATTTGAGACTGTCTCAAGTCATGGCCTGAATTCAGAATAACCAGACTGTAGCAGAAGGTAATGACCACCTTAAGCACTGAAGAAACAAGTGGATTTAATGCCTTTCGGGGTTTAGTTTTGCTGGATATTTTTATTTTCTTTTTTTTTTTTACTTTTTTTCTCAAACATGAAATGCTAGGATCCTTTTTTGAGGAAATATCATTATGTATAATGATTTTCAGGAAAAGGTAGATTGTTAATATTCCCATGGAATCGTTAACTCAATACATACCCATATGAAGAGCTAACTAAAAGATGAATATTTCTTCACAACTTTCTTTTTGACTGGACAATAGAAATTATTCCTTATAGTTCAAAGACTTGAAGAGATAGTGCAAGTGATAAGATTAAATTTGCAGGTTCAGGTAAAGTCAAATATGGAAATACTACAACAGCCTGAAAAGTTTGAAAATATAAGGATTAACTATGCAGCCCTTTGTAGGGCCATCTGTAGTTAATTAAAAATACACTGTCAACCACAGGAGCAAGAACATGCAACAGGAAATTTCTGTGGAGCCTCTGCACACCCTTGGTTTGACTGATGGGCTAAAATATGATGCAACCACCTCTCTTTCCTGTGGAAAAACATTTTCATCTGCTTCTCCACCATAAAGAACAGCAGTAAAATGTTCATCCTCTCCAGAAGTTACTAACTGCTCTTCCAACATGCTGCTCTAAAAGAATTTCAGCAGATTCTAGGATCTTCAGCTATTCCAAAGTTAAGTAGATAGGGCAATTTCTCCTTCCTTTTATGGAAAGTGTATAAACTTGGGAGAAAAAAAACAGTAATCATATTCCTAACTTGCTTAGCAGCTGTAGGCAAAAAAGGCTAATATGTCATAATTTATATGTGGAGAGATTGCAGGGGGTTAGTAGCCATGTCTGGTGCTATTGAGGCTTCCCACTGAGAGCTGCACTGCAAAGTGGCAGCTGGCTGAAAACACTGCTATTTTCAACAGTTCAAAAAATGTAAACGTGTCAGTAGCTGGTCAAACAAGGTCCCACACTGGTGATTTATTGAAATCCCTCACATTAGTGAGTTGTATGAATCACTCCTGGGCTGAAAACAACCCCTGTGCACAGGTTGATAATGGATTCAGGGGATGAATCAGTGTTGCTGGCTCCAGAAGGTAATTTTGGGCAGCCTCAATTAGACAAAGATAATTTCTACGCGCGGGATTCGCTAAGGTGCACAGAGTTGAAAGTAAATATGCTTTTCCAGGGAGTCTTGGAAAGGCAGAGGGGAGGAAAATAAACTCATCTCTCTCAACAAATGAGGGGAATTCAGTGAATCAGATCTGCAACCACCATTTTTGTTCATTAACAAAGGAAAACTGGGGCTTGTAGAAGCATCCCCTAGTATATTTTCCTGCAGCTGTGACAACAAAAACATGAAGATATGTTGGGCTTTGTGGCAGAGCTGGGAGGGTTACAGCCAGAAAAAGAAGAATTTGAATATAAAATTGAACCAGAGGACTGTCCCCATGCCCTGAAACACAAAGAAGACAAACAAGTGGGAAAATCCACGTGAAAATTTACCTGCAGCCACTGTGACTGGTCATTGTGGCCAGAGGTCCAGGCATTGACCTTGCCTTGCTTGTCCAGCCGGGCTTTCCTGGGCTCCCAGGCGAACATGTCCATGTTGAGGGTACGGAAAACGCTGGAGGCAGTGATCTGGAAATCCTGGATGTGTCCTGATTTCATCCCCAGGGGCTCAGAGCAACCTGGAACAGCAGGGCAAGATCAGTGGTGCTACCTGCTTATCTCTGTCAGGGGTTTAGGTTTTTTTTGTTATGGCAGAGAAAACCTGCAAGACTTGAAGAAAAAGATGTAATCAAGGCTATTGTTGAAGACACTCGAAAACAAATAAATGAAAAATAGTCAATTCCAGGCACTTTGTTTCAACAATTGCTTGGGTGAGTCAAAATCAAGATAGAGAATTCAACATATTTTATCCTGGCATAAATTTATGAAGCGAAACAAAATGAAAAGATGACTTTTGTCTGTGCTTATCTTATTTTTATTTTCCTCTCCCGCAGGAAAATATTGTTTCCCCTCTTCTGTTTGATTTTCCTTATGCTTTTATGCCACCTCACATCCACCATGTGTTTGCTTACTGAACAAACATTATTTTTTTCTTTAAAACCACTGCTGCAGTAAAATGTTAAAAAGCACTCAGTTCTTTTACACTTCTGAATTATTTGACATCTAGGTAAAAATCCAGAAAGCCCAAAATCCCACTGAAGGAGGGAGAGCCCACAGAAAAACAATTGTGGAGGGAGGATAGTAGGAGGATATCACTTAGGAGAAATCGATAGTTAATGGCTTATTTGTTTGTGGACATCCTACACCATTGAGTTATTTTGCCGTAGAAAAGATAGATCTTGGGCTTCTCCCTTCTCTGTTTCTGTGAAAAAAAAAGATAAAAATAAAAATTGATAAGTGGCTCTGTGCTCCTCTGCCTTGCTGCTGTGTGCTGGGAATGTGGAAGGTACATTTGGATGCAGAAGAGGGAGGAAACAAGATGAGGCAGCACTGAAAGAACAGGATTGGAAACCAGAGAAGGCAGATGAACTGCATGGTTCTAGGATTTAACAAACAAATCAGAAAAAGAAAGGCTGAGAGAGAGAAGGCTGCTAAGAAGACAGGAAAGGTGGATGTATGGCTGCAGGGGTGGAGTGACACTTGATAATTGGGGTAAAGTGAAAGATGGAAAAGATGGAGATGGCAACATAAAAAAATAAGCTGTTTTCTCATTTCCTTCCTGACTCAGCAGTCACAAACCTGCATATGGGCAGTTATATTTTTAACAACATGATCTTTAATGCAGCATCTCCTGTATTTAAAATTTGAATATTGACATACTTCATGTTAAATTAAAAAAACAAAACAAAACAAAAC
The DNA here is from genome assembly GCF_028018845.1 of Melospiza georgiana. Taxonomy (NCBI): domain Eukaryota; kingdom Metazoa; phylum Chordata; class Aves; order Passeriformes; family Passerellidae; genus Melospiza; species Melospiza georgiana. Next base: position 2,170,355 of record NC_080465.1, on the reverse strand, counting down.
CCCAAAAACCAAAACCCAAACAAACAAATGGAAAGCCAAAAGAAAATAGAGTTAACTTCCGAAAAAAAATCCCCAATCTTACATAACTGATTCTCAGTGCACAAATAGAAATGGCACAGCCTTGTCTGTGGAACGGACTCATTCAAAAACACAACAAAACAATTTTCCTGGGAGTGGGAGGAAGCGATTCATAATAGAAATAAGAGAGACTAATCTGCTGCTTTGGAGAGGGACTTTGTTTATTATTAAATTCTGAAGTATCACTCCAGGATCACAAGGACTGTCAGCAAGAATGTTTCATCCAAGGAATGCAAGGAGGCTCCTGTCACAAAACCATGGGCTGTCAAAGCTGTGACTCAGTGCTGGCCCAATCCATCAAAAACCAGTTCTATCTTTTCTGGGTATTATTATTCATTTATGAAGCAACAGCTGTGCGTGCCTGTGTGCCTGTGCATGCGTGCATGAATTAATGGGATTTTACACTCGCCTGCCTTCTCCGTGGCCCCAAAGGGGGTGGGAAGGCAGTTGTTAAAGGCAGCGGGAGAAAGTGAGAAGAACAGTGAGAATCTGAAGAGGCAAACGTGGTGCACACAGGTGTCAGGATGTCTTGGTGCCGTGTCACAGAGAGCAGCAGCTTCCCAGCCCCTGCCGCAGGAGATGGTGGCTGTTTGGATGGCAGAGACATAACCCTGCAGGGTCATCAAACCAGCACACAGCTTTGTGTCATCCCTCTCAGGTGTGTGTTTATAACAATGCTTATGCCTCCCTGAAACATCTCCACTTCACTGTGCCTTTAAATTTGCTTTTCTGTGTCCCTGTGAGAGGATTCAATTCCCATTTTTCTTTTTTGAAATCTGTTGAAGTCGGAGATAGCTGATGCAGACACTCGGCTACACCCAGTGGAGCATCTCAGGCTGCAATGTTTGAGATGCTTTGGATGCCTCCATCTGTGATAAATTATACCTGATACCTCTGTATGTTTAAATATAACCAGGTATAAGTTTGCAGGTCCTATTTGGTCTAGCTTGATGGAGAACAGAAATAATGAGAAAGAGTGGGGATTAGCACCTCAAAATTGGAGGAATAAACACACAGGCTTTCCTCTGCTGACTCTTCAGAGGGAAGAATCTTTTAGTCTTCAGTCTGCATCCATACTATAACCCTCATCTACTTCTTCCTTTGAAAAAGCTCAAACCCTCAAAGGAAATATTCAATATCCAGTGTAGCAAAGGAAAACTCACAAATGGATCCGCACGCAACAGTCTGCATGAATCTTGTCCTGGACAAAGATTTGTGCAGTGTTGGCAAAAGCAATGTATGTCAATTATTTGAGAGCAAAGGTAATTTTGTTTCGATTTATACTGTGATATTTTTTGTTTCTAAAAATTAGGATATTTTAAAAATTTTCATCATATTCTTGAATCGTAGAATGGTTTGGGTTCATAGGGACCTTAAGATCATCTAGCTGCATATCTAATTCCAACTCCTTTGCCATGGGCAGGGACACTTTTCATTAAACCTTAATGCTTTAAAGCTCCATCCAACCTGGCCTATAAACAACAAATATAGAATTCCTTTCCAGATTACACAGTTCTGAGGACAAATGAGGAAAGGGGAACCTATCTTTAAATGTAGGTTTGATAAAGTCCCCCTGTGCGTCAGCTTTGTGTGAACAGTGCCTAGAGGGACTGTTAGTGATGCCTCAGGTTTTAACTTTGATATTTTTCACATTCTGTGCTGCTTTAGTGTGAGGGTCTGGGTTGACATTATAGGATGGTGAGCTCTGTGCACAGAGCAGGGACACAAAACAATTCCTGCTCCAGCTGGGCACCAAGGACAAATGACCCAAATCTCAGCCCAGGAGCACAAACACCGTGGGCTGGAGAGAGAAAAACAAGCAGGGTGGGACTGCCTGGGCTAAAGCTGGAATGGGACAATGAACTGCAAGGTGCAAATGGGGCAGAACTGATCCCAGGGACAGAGCCCGTGCCCGGCCGTGCATTTTGGGGCCATTTTGGTTCATCTTGGGTGCAGCCCTGGCTGGGCTCTGGTGCTGCCCAAGGTGCATCCATGGAGGAGATCCTTTTAATCAATCCCTGCTATTTCTTTAGTTCTGTCCAGCCCCTGTTCTAGCTCAGTCTTCACAAGGCATCATTAGGATAAAGAAATAGCTACCAGGGAACAGCATACCTGAAGGAGATGAAAATTACACACTCAGGAGCTTTCTCTGAGTGAGTCCCATGGGGATGTGCAGGTTCTAGGGACCAACATCCCTCTGCAGGAACTGAGAAACCCCAAACATATTTTGGGGTAAATAAGTAACATTTATTTACCTCAAACACCAAGAGCTGGCTGAATTGTGCACAGGAACCAACAAACATGACTGTGAGCAGGGGCTGCCTGCACGGAGGCAGATGTTGGAGTGCAAGAGTGAGTTCCATGAGTGAGCGACATTGTTGTGTGAGCACTGGATCTGCTGTTAAAAACAACAGCTTGATGCTGCTATTAATAACAGCCCAATGAATAGAGGCATTCTAATAAGCAGTGGCTGTGATCTGCTTCTCCCCTCACATCAATACTCTGTGGAGGGAAGGGAGGGCAGGACACAGAGATGTGCAAAACACAAGCAAGGCAGGAACACAGGGCCATGAAAATTAATGCCTAATTTATTGATGGTTGGCTCCACTAGCATTGATCCTGACTGTGGGTCCTGGTAAGTACAGCTATTTATGAGACTAAAGCAGATTGCATTGAACATTTTGCTGAAGTTTGTCCTAAGGAGTTAGCTTTTATGATGATCCAATGCTACAAGTCTCCCTCTGTTTACCACTCACTCTCTTCTCTCTCACCAGGCCATGTTAGAGAAGGCAGACCCTTCAAATTGTCTTTCCACCCAAGGCAGACCACCTGGAATTAAGAGAGAATTAGTCTGTGTAATTACACCTTTCCTTCAGTAAGGCTGAAATTGCTCTGCTGAGCCTCAGCTGTCCACAGTTTTAAGAGATGATGACCTTGACATTGTTAGGAGACCACTGAAATTAATTCACTTCACTAGCTTTTACAGTTCTTTGAGCAAAACAATTCCTAGTCATTCTGGCAAGGACTTACTCTAAATTGTGGTTCCAGAAGTGGAAGACATTTAAAAAAATCTAATAGAACAAAGCAGCTAGACAGGATTTTCTATTTACTCTTAAACCTATCTATATTGGAAAAGGGCTACACCAAGATTAATGCATTAACTTTTCATTTCTGAATCTGGTTTTGACTGAGAGTTGTTTAACTCCAGCTGTTTTGATGTATCACCCATGAACTGGATGACTATTGTTAGTAGAGTAAAGAGGCAGCCACATAAAAATCACTCCTAAATGAATCAGTGGGGTGCTCCCACCAGTAAAAAGGTTTATCTCTTGGAATAGGATAAAACATTACATGCTTTTTTGAATTTGTAAGGGAACACAGTTCTTGCAGAAGGTGGCTAGAGGTCAGGCTTTACATTTCAGAGCTTTAATAAGAATCTGAGGGAAGGTTTATATTGGGTCCACTTTTTCATTTACTTTTTGCTACAAGATGCTATCCCTGCTTCTGCTAAACCCAGAAAACAAATCCAAACTGAAATCTTGATTAAAGCAGCCCAGCCAAGTTGTGTCTTATTGGACTGGTCCTTGACACCACAGGAAGCAGGCTTATCCCTCTGAGGATATCACAAAGCACAGGGGTGGTGTCACCTCACAGACACAGGAGGAATTTCCCAAATCAGGTATGACAATTGTGGCTACCAAGGGTCCCCAGCAGCTCTGGGGCTCAGGAACAACTTTCAGGCCTTGGGTGAGGCTCCCTGCCTTGTAGTCTGCTCAGGGTGGTACATTTTGAGTCCACTTAGCCATCAATACATGTTTAAACTGCTAAATCACCATCTCTAGAGGTATCCAAGGACTGGATGTGGCACTCAGCACTCTGGGCTGTGTTGCAAGGTGGGGATCACTCACAGGCTGGACCTGATGACCTCAGAGCTCTTCTCCAGCCTCATTGGTTCTGTGATTCCTGTGATCAACTGGACATTAAACCCACGCAGGAAAAAAATAGGAAGTGTTAATGGGTTAACAGCACACAGCCTTATCGGGACACATTCCTGTGCCGCTGCAAGTGGCCATCATCACTCAGCTGAGCCAAGTGTTGCACTGCTGAGGGCACACCTTGAGTGTCCAGTTCTGGGCTCCCAAATTTAGGAAGGACTTTGGGACATTGGAGCACATCCAGAGGAGGGAATGAGGCTGGAGAGGGGCTGGGAACACAAAGTGAGGGAGGTGGGGGCGCTCAGCCTGTAGAAAAGGAGACTCAGGGGTGCCCTCATCACTCTCTACAACTCCCTGAAATGTGGTTGTGCTCAGGTGGGGCTGGGCTCTTTCTCCAGGCAGCACTGACAGAACCACAGGGCAGAGTCTCAAGCTGCACCAAGGGAAATATAGGCTGGATATCAAGGAAAAGTGTTTTACAGAAAGAGTGATAAAGTTCTGCAATGGCTGCCCGGGGAGGTGGTGGAGTCCCCATCCCTGGGTGTGTTTAACAAAGCCTGGATGTGGCACTGGCTGCCAGGATTCAGTTGAGGGGTTGGGGCTGGGTTGGACTCCATGATCTTGAAGGTCTCTTCCGACCTGGTGATTCTGTGATTTTTTTTTTAAATTAGATAAAGAGGATGAAAGCAACTGTACAAACTCAGGCTGGCCAGGTGCGCCTCTCAGGGGGGACAAAGCACGAGTTGTTGGGAGCAGCTGGAGGGGACGGAGGGCTGGGGGCTGTGGGGACCCCACCTGTGAGCTCGCAGCCAAGCAGCTCCATCCTGAGGGTGCAGTGCCTCCTGCACACCTGGGGGTACAGCCGGACGTACTGCGCCTTGATGGGCGGCGTGAAGGAGTTGGCGTACGGGGTGTTGTTGTCCACGTTCCCACGGAACACCTGCGGGGAAACAACGTTTGAAGCAGCACAATGACACGTGTCAGGAGGATCCCTGGAGTCCCAGCGAGTTCCTGTGTCTCAAAAGCACCCGAATTGTTCTGTCTGTGAGAGGTTTTCCCCAAATTGCAGCTGGTTTAGCGCTGCCAGTGCATGACACAAGTTTTCACAGCAGAATGTCCTGCTGTGCCATTTTGTGATGGGTTTGCCACGTGGGCCAAACCAAGGTCTCTGTCCTGTCCCTCTCAGAAATTGAAGCTCCTCATGCAACTAAATTATGCCTTCTTTTCTTGATTAATGTATGAAATAGTCGCAGTTCAATTAAGCCTGCAATTATTTGCTCTGATTGATGTTTATTTTCCCCCCACCTGGTTCAAGAACTTGATCCAGCTCCCACTGAAGTGCACTGTAACCCTCCCACTGATCACAGAGGGGATGAGTTAAACCCACCAGCACTTTTCTATTCACCCCTCCCTCTAACCAGACATCCCTGTGCTGTGTTTCTGCCCTTCATTATGCTCCTCTTCACACAAAATCTTAATTTTCTGACAGAGAAACTACATCTAATGCAGCGCATTTTGCCTTCTATGCAAACTTACACAGTAAAAGGTTTTTTTCCTGCTCTGTGTGCACAGCTCCATCAAAAATAAGTGGTAACTATAAACTGTAAACACACACACCCCGCTGGATGATACTGTTTGTGCAGCACAAAGATTAGCATTGATGAATGGGCTCTGTGTTTCCAAGGGTTAAAGCTAATCTGCCAATGCAATAAAACGAAATTGAAAACAGAGCAATGAGTAATTACTGGTAAACTAATTAATATGAAAATCAGTTAAGTGCAATAAACAGGATTATTCTAGCTTGGGGAAATAGTATTTATGCAACCATCAATTAAAGTATAAGAAATTCTTAGCACAGAGAGATGCAAATTTGTTGATTTCTTTTTCTCACACAGAAAAATAATAACAGTGAAACCTATATCATACTGCCAGGCAATTAGGCTTAAATACCCAAGACATCTCATACTTCTGAAGGCTGCTAAACCATGAGATGTTTTCAGTAACAGATGACTTTATCTTACCATGTCTTCCTTCGTGCCTTTTACTTTGTACATTGTCCATGACTTCCCATCATTACTGTAGGCAATTTTGTAAGATTTCACGTATTCTGGACTTCCAATCCTCTTGGCACCTTGGGTTATAACTCCAGTGACTCGCATCTTCTTCTGCAGGTTTATCTGAAAAGCAGTACACTGTTAATCTGACGGAAACAACCCTTGATTCCTTTAACTCACTTTTTTTTTTCCTAAATGAGAGAAAAAAAACATAGCTGTAGCATTTAAATGACTGTTTTTATACTTGCATTAATTCTTTTGATCTTTCATGAATTTCACGTGCAAATGTATAAAGCAAATGAACAAAAAAGTTGAACCAAAAGCTTGGACTATGCTTATTTCCTGTATGTGTGCACATATATTATGGATATACAGAATACGACGGGGATATTGCTTAATTTTGGCATAGAGGGTTACTCCTACCTATTTTCTGCCTGAAAGGGAAATGAAACAGTGCGATAATTTACCCAAAGCTATATCTTCTCTTCTGTTAGAATCCAATTTGCAATACCAAAGGCCTTCAGTTAGCACCAAGTAAAACTTCCATGTGAAACTAAAACTACATGGAAGTTCTGACAGCAGAGAAATGAGGCTTTTTCTTGACTCTCACTGAAAATTCATATACCTAGTGATCAAGGCTGAAATGCTAATCCTAAAGCAGTCAATACCAAAATATCAATCAGTGGATGCGAACACTCCTCGTGTGCTTGTCTGAGCTGAACAAAACTCCTTGAAGTAAAAAACGAAGATTTGTTCAGAGCGAACAAATTCAGCATCGCTCCAGCAGCCTTAATTCTGCCTCCTTTACTCCCCTGTGGCATGGAAACAACTCAGGGTGTGATACTCAAACCCAACAGTGTCAGACTCAGTCTGTGGCAGCGGCACTCCCTCCCTGTCAGCTGAAATCTGTGACTTTTGCACCAAATGAAGCTCAGCAAAGAGCCTTGTGAAGGTGCACGCAGATGTGCAGCGCAAAGAGATGAGTGGAGGTACTGGAGAGCAAACAGCTGGGAAGGGTAAATAATACTTTACACTACATTAGCACCTGTCTCCTCAAAAATGAGTTTTATCTTTGCTCCCCAGTGGCTGGAGCTGAGCCAGGGCAGTCCCCGCTGTTTGGAGGAGCAGTCCCAGCACAGGTGTGGGAGGACTCAGAGGCAGATCTGCTGTCCAAATACCTTAATTGGTTTATTGTTTGCATTGTGGCCTGAGGACTTTCTCCCCCTTGGTAATAAAATCTAACCTCTGTGAAGGATGTAAGATGATCAGGCTTTGGTGTTCTAAGATCTCTCTGTGTGCACAATGGGAAGCCTCTGGTGTCTTTGTCAAAACTGTAGAATTTTGTGGTTTCTTCTAGGATTTTTTTTTTAAATGAATCTATCTCTCTGAGCTATTTCTCAGCTACTTTTTTGGAATAGTTGGCTTTTGGTGTAATTTTACCATAGTTCTCCCTATAAGAAATTATTAAACACCCACAACCTTTGAAATAACAATGTGTGTTCTCAAGGTTTAGACCCATTGAGAGAGCAGAAGCCTCCTACAAAACCACCAGATTTTTTACAGGATCTTCCACACAAATGCCAGGAAAACTCAGGAAGATGTGCAATTCCACTGGGGAGAATGGACTCACAACAGGAATTCAGACAGGTATAAATTAGAAGAGATTCATTACTTTTTTCAGCCTTGGAAAACTTCTTTTCCCCAATTCCTGGTCCCTCAGAGGGGAAAACATAATAAAATAAATATGTTATATTTGTAAAAGGACAGCTCCAGAGACTACCATTAGTCCCATAACTACATTAAAAATGTAGGTAACATGGAATAGCATCCAGTTAAAGATTTACGTAAGTCTCTTATGAGTAGTTCATTTTCTATGTGGAATTTCAGAATATTAATTAACAGGCAAGTAAACCAATTTTCCATGTATTTACAAAATTGCTAATAATGAAGTGAATACCATCAGCAAAACTAAATTAGAAAGCACAAGGAAACAGAAACCAGACATTGATTATTTGCTGACTGGTAGCATCTTCACATTTCACTGCACGGGAAAAGGAAGGTATAATGCAACACTAAACAAATTTTGTTTGATCCAGTGATGCAGATAAATAATAATATTTTTTTCAGCTTAATTACCAATTTTTCTATTTCCAGGTAATAATCTTCGGGGTTTTGGATGAGAATTTATGGGGATTTTATTTCCCTGTTTACTTTCAAAGGATAATTTCTAATGAAACCATGGCACTAACCACTGGATGTCCTATTCCCATTTGCAGAATCTTTCCTTTTAGATGATTTCTTGATAAGTCTCCATCCTTTGAGTCAAAAACTGAGCCTTATTTTTAAGCAGTATTGAACTTGATGCAACATAAGAAGTAAAACCAGGCTGCCTTGTTTTCCAAGCTCTACACATCCTGTCAACGTTTGCAGAAAAATCCCAATGAAGTAGGAAAAAAAAGAATGCTTCAAATGCCCATGGCTTGCTAATATGGAAATCCCTCCTGGGCTAACACCATGCTTTTTCAGTGAATATGGGTACATCAGGAATTAATTTTCCCTTTGTATCTTTGGGTTCTTTAATATGATTTAAATTTTTCGAGTTCGACCTCAGCAAAAATTGAAAATACTGCAACTTTAGCAATGGCTGTAACAAAGCAGGGTCCAAACTTTTTCCTATTTAATATACCTTAGTAGGAAAATCTGAAGAAATGTGAACTGCATCCTTTAATACTAAAAGCTTTTTCAAATTTGTTTTTCTGTGTCGAGGGTGAGGGAGAAACAGCTCAGGAAGCTCTGCTTTGTGGATTAAGATCCAGGACATAAAATGATACATTTTCATTACATGTGTAACGGTGTTTTAAAACAATAAGGTGAAAGTCACCAGGATAGGAACAAAAGAATAATATATCTTTTTAAAAAAGGTAATGGATTCACTTCTTAAGGGTCCCTTATCATTACCTAGATGAACTGGAAAGAAGCAAGGATGAAAGAAGATCAATAGTATTTTGAGAGATTTATCTCAGTAATTTAAGTAATAAGGCATGGTAAAGGCCTTGCAAGAAGAAGACGCAGGCATGGACATCTGAGGAATCTACTTACAGACGGAAAGAGAGAAAGGGAGAAAGAAAGAGAGAAAAGAAAGGAGGAATGCAAGGAAGGAAGGAAGTGGCGGAAGGAAGTGGTGGAAGTGGCGGAAGTGGTGGGAAGGAAGGAAGGAAGGAAGGAAGGAAGGAAGGAAGGAAGGAAGGAAGGAAGGAAGGAAGGAAGGAAGGAAGGAAGGAAGGAAGGAAGGAAGGAAGGAAGGAAGGAAGGAAGGAAGGAAGGAAGGAAGGAAGGAAGGAAGGAAGGAAGGAAGGAAGGAAGGAAGGAAGGAAGGAAGGAAGGAAGGAAGGAAGGAAGGAAGGAAGGAAGGAAGGAAGGAAGGAAGGAAGGAAGGAAGGAAGGAAGGAAGGAAGGAAGGAAGGAAGGAAGGAAGGAAGGAAGGAAGGAAGGAAGTGTCGGAAGGAAGTGTCGGAAGGAAGGAAGGAAGTGTCGGAAGGAAGGAAGTGTCGGAAGGAAGGAAGTGTCGGAAGGAAGTGTCGGAAGGAAGTGTCGGAAGGAAGTGTCGGAAGGAAGTGTCGGAAGGAAGTGTCGGAAGGAAGGAAGGAAGGAAGGAAGGAAGGAAGGAAGGAAGGAAGGAAGGAAGGAAGGAAGGAAGGAAGGAAGGAAGGAAGGAAGGAAGGAAGGAAGGAAGGAAGGAAGGAAGGAAGGAAGGAAGGAAGGAAGGAAGGATCAGTTTTACCTTTTTAACATCTACCACTTAAATTTATTTTAGTAGCAATGGATCCAGAGTTGACACTCGACCTCTGCTCAAGGGCCTGCATTTAGCAGCACTCAGAGGGGTCTCCTGCATCCAGTGACTTCCAGTGAGGGATTTGGCTCACCCAGGATATGCCAGGGATTTGGCTGCAGTCCGAGCACACCCCGTGCCCTAAAACCTTATGGCACAAAGAACTTCATGAAACTCAGATAAGGTTCTGCTTGACACCTGCAGGCTGTGGAATCTGCTCTGATGGCCTTTGCATGTCAATGAGGAGGATTTCTGGGACTGGAATGAGTGATGAACACGGAGCTGCTCAGGTTAAACTGTGTGTAAAATGAAGCCAGTATTTAGACACCAATGTATTTAAATCTGGCTCTACAAGAACTGGATTGTGCCACACATGGGGTGCAAAGTCACTGTGCTGGTGTGGAGGAAAGCACAAGGAGAGAACAGGCATGGAGTCAGCTCAATTTATGTGAGTTCAGGGACTGTGGCAAGAAACACCACCTCAGGTCCCCTGCTGGGTACACAACTGCATGTTGAATTCATCCATGTAGCCAAAACAAATCAAATAAAATCACTTGAGGCAGTTACCCTCTAGAGCAGTGTATGACTGAGAGCTGGGGAATAAAATCAACTCCTTTAGTGTAAGAAATCCCTGAAATTCCTTCTAATCTTATTTGTTTCAACCACCAAAGTCCTCCCAACTCCATGATTACACAGAGCACTCTGATGGTCACAGCAGGTTACAGAGTCATGGCCTTTTCTCCACAGGAGGGGAAAAAGGGACCAGGGTGCCGTGCTCACTGCTCTCAGCACTGGTCCTGCAGGAGCCATTGTCTATTAAACAATTTTCACTAATGCTCTGGACTCCAATGATTCACTCCAATCTGTTTGGGGATGCTAAATTGTTGTCTACACCAAGGAAGACATACCCAATCTAGATTTTACTGGAACCTGGAAAAAATCTATATTGCAAAGGAAATAAACGAGGAGGGCTTTTTCTCTAAGAGAAAGTGGTGATATGAACAAGGTAATTTCAGGAGTTCCTGTTGATTGTACGGCGCACCACTTTCAGAGGCAATTCAGAAGCAGACTTGCAAATCTGCATGGTGTGTGTGCAGCTGCAATGGTAGCTGTGAGTTAATGCAGGAGTTTGTTTTTCATAAAAAAGTCCAAAGGGCTCCACAAAACAAAGGCCATCAGTAACTCCTCAGCACGGTTTACAAACTTTAGAACCATAGGGGAAAAAAAGAAGATTAAATTCAGAATTGTAATGTGTGAGTGTAACAGAACAGCAGGGACTGGGACAGCCCCACTGGAAGGTGTTATCTTCCTATTACAATTTATGGTCAAATGCTAGCATATTCACTTTGCAGGATCTATAAAATGGGCAAGAAGATAAAAAAACACCCAACTGCATCCGTCTCATCTACATTGTTGCAGGCAGGAGACGAGAAGAGGGATGAGAAGACAGAGTGACTTTAGGAAGACCCCTACATGATGCTCCTGGACAGAATCCATAGCCACATTCCCCTCATTTGTTATCTCACTGCTAGCAATAACACCGCTAACATTTCCTGCAGAACAGCCTCACCTGAAGTGTTCCTCCAGAGCAAGCTTTACAGAAATGCTCAGATTAAAGCCTACATGAAACCTTGGGTCTTTGAGACCTTAAATGTAGTTTTAGATTCATAAACAGAAGTGCATTTTATGGAGAACAAAGGTGTTTACCTGTTTCAGTTATGAGATGGAATAGTGTTGTCATAAATAATTCTTCATCTTTTCTAGCACAAAGTAAATTTGTCTTTACTGCTACTCACCATTACTCACATAAAAACAGGGTTGAATAAGAGATCAAGGTTATACTGGCATTAAAAGATTTATTACAGCAACCCTTCCCTGCTGATCTCATCAGGTTTTGAAGGATTGAAATTTAATTTTTTTGTCTCTTTCTTTTTTTTTTTTCCCCCAAAGTCATAATTCTGACAAAGCTAGATAGAAAGCATGCCGACAAACATTTTCTGATGAAAAATAGGGATACTAGCATAGAGAAACATAGAAATGTTTTTTAATAAACCCACGAAACAAACAACCTGACACAATCCCCTCAATCCTGGGAAAGTCAGCGGGTCTGAAAGCTCCTTCCAGCACTTCCTTTTTATTCCCCAAGGTTGTTTCCTCCAGTCTGAACAGGACAAACTGCTGTTTCACCCTGGTGCCAGAGCAGCTGCAGAGCTGGGCTGGTGATGAGGAGCAGGAAGGGCACAGCAGGTCAGTCACTATTAACTTCCCCTTGCAAAGCCTCGCTGGCACCTGCACACGAGGTGCTCATCTGTCTTGCCTGTCTGTGGCTTTTTGATACTCTCCTAATCAGCACTGTCAGCAGAGCTCCCCTGGATTTAGTTCAGGGCATTAATGCAGTCAGCACAGCGGCAGTGATGTGTGTTTTAAGCAGCACACAGCGAGGATATGCAGTGATTTATGCACAGCAGCACCCTCACTGGCATGCTGGAAGGAGGTCTGCCCCACGGAGAAAAAAACATGTTTTATTGTAAATTATTCATGTGATTGCATAAATTGTTGTCATGCTATAGGCTAGGAGAACAAACGTTTGTTACAGGTTGCTTTGAAAATTATAATTCCCAGCATGGTTGTGGGATTGCACCTTGAGGACAGACCAGTTAAACACTCAGGCTGTTTCTGATCCCAGCCCATTTTGTTTCACTCATGTGGATGCAGGTCCAGCAAAGCACCCTCATAACTTTGCTATTACATCCTCTGAAAACTCACCCTCCTGCTGTTTCCAGTTTATCGCACCTCAGGGTAAGACCAAACACCTCTCAGGACTTCCCTCTACCCACCTGCATCTCAGCCTCAGCCAACCCTCTAAAAACAAACTCCATCCTCAGTGAGACTCATTCATGTATCTGCTTTAAATTAGACACGCAGAATCAGAGATGCAAATTGGACCAATAAATTAATTTGCCTCTCTGTGAAGAGATCAGAATATAGGTTAGACCCTACTTGTGTGGAAAGCATAAATACAAGGATTGTTTGGCCCACGTAATGCTAATGTGGGGGAACATATGTTATGAGAATTATCAAAAAGCACCTACTTCATTTGGCTTTTGTTGAGAACTTTCAATTTATGCCTCAGAGAGTTTACATAATTAGACAGACTAAAAAACTTGCTTAGTCTGTTCCTTCTTATTATTAAGTCATTATTTTAGTCCCAAAGGTAGTTGTTATGAATGCCATTAACAGGGTTATATGAATTATTCAAACACTGGCATGTTTAGACTGCCATCTCAAGAAGGGGCCAATAATCAATCTCACATTGTTCAGAGGTTTGTAGCCCTGAAAAATATAATTTTATTTGCAATGTATTGATCACATGAGTATTAACTACCTGAAACTGAATGTTACCTAAGAAACACCAAGGTCATTTATGCTATTATGAATTTCTTCACGTGCTTTGAACTTGTGAAAACTCTTCCTGCCTTTGGAATGTTAATGGCTCTCAGAAAGAACTTCCCCACAATGTCTAGAAGACATCCTGAAGAATCAGCCTAAGAATATGTAAATAAAAATGCCAGTGAAAATATCTCCATGTACTTCCCCTTGTAAAAGAGCTTTGATCAACAGCTCGTCGATCTGGAAGATGTGATGTCAGACTCAGGTCAAAACCCCACACTTTTCTTTCCATCCTACATGAAAACTGTCTTCCCTAGGGAAAAGAAGGGAATTCAAAAAGGTGCAATATTAAAATCACTGTGAAAAAAAACACTCAAGGAAATTTCTGGTTGTGAAATAACTTCAGATATTGGGAGGTATTTTCTCTCTCACACTTTCCATCTGTTTTTATGGCACTTTGGCAGATGCACTCTGGTAAAAACTCTGAAGAAAATTATGATCTTCTCTTGAGCCCCCAAAAGGAGAACTGGGAAAAATTCCCACTCTGGCTCCAGTGGGCTTTGTCTAGGTTCTATGCATGTTCCCAGACCAAGAAGTCACAGAATTATAGAGTTTCAAGGTTTGGAAAGACACCCAATGTACTGATTAAAGGAGTGTTAACCATCTGAAATCTGAGAACTCTCAGGAGATCACACTCCCCTGAACCTGTGAGATCCCACTGCACATTCCCAGAATAAACTTATCTAGTGATAACAGTGCTATCAAATGGTGCACAATCTTATTAAAAGATGTATCTTTATCCCCTTAATTATTAATTGAAATATTTTTATTATAATTGAATATTTTTATTATAATGGAATATTTTTATGAATTGAAATATTTTTATTATTAATTGAAATTAGGACTCAAAAGTAAAAAAAAAATTCATATAGAAATGTTAAAAGTTACCCTTTGGTGAGATTTTCTCTATTCTTAGGCATGTTTTTCCTCAGAATGTTTTTCCTTCTACAAAAATTTGCAGGCAAAAGGTTAGGTTAAAAAAAAAATTACACATTGCTTGGTTTTATCATAGACAATCTTTGAAAAGTCTCAATGTGCCAGTCAAGGCTTGAACCATGTCTTTTTATCTTAACCACTCATTGAAGAAGGTTCTAAGAGTGCAAGAGTAAAATATGCTCCCCTTTTCAGTTCACAGAATTAGTATGTGGCATAAATTGGAAGGTCTTTGAGATGACAAACACACGCCACCTTTTCCAGGGGAGATCAAGGAGGGTGACTTGACTTCAGCCCTGGTTGTCTGTGGCAGTTCTCATGCTGCTGGTGACTTTCTGTGCTTCCAACAGCCATGGAAGCTGAGGTGAGATAAACTTGGGTTGAGAAATGGGTGAGCAGCAGGTCCAGAGGGCTGTAATCAGTGTCATGGGGTCTGCTTAGAGATGTGCCACTGCTGGTATCCCCCAAAGTTCAATACTGGTGCAAAGAATTGTTTAACTTGTTCCTCAATGGTTGGATGAGGCGTCCTCAGCAGGTCACTAACCACATATAGCTGGGACGAGAGGCCAAAACCCGTGAGGGCTTCATATGCTTTGAAATTGTGAAGCCCTCCAAAGGGACCCTGACAGGTTGTCGAATTAGGCAGGGAAGAAATGTCTGTAGCTTAATAGGGGAAATGCAGGTCCTGCACCTGGGCAGGAGCAGCTCCAGGCAGCAGCAGCCCAGGCTGGAGGGGACGTGCTGGGGTGGCTCTGTCAGGAAAGACCTGGGAATTCTGGTGGGCAATGAGCTTTCCCTGACCAGCAGAGCGTCCTACGGGCAAGGAAGGTCCATGGGATTTGGGGGGACATTGGGAACAGCATTACCAGCAGATCAGGGAGGGGATCCCGCCCCTTTGCCCAGCTCTGTGAGTGGAGTGTCCAGCCCTGTGAGGGCACATCTGCAGTGCAGTGTCCATCTGCTCCTCAGAACAGGAGGACAGGGAGCTCCTGGAGCAGCCCCAGAGGAGGGAGGGGGACAGAGGTGATCCAGGGAAGGCTGAGGGAGCTGGGGCTGCTCAGCCTGGAGAGGAGCCCCAGGGAGAGGGGCCTCAGCTCTGCCTGTGCCGGGGTGTCCCGGGGTGTTTCTGTCTTCTCTGTATCTCCCTGTGCATTCCATCTGTCCCTGTGTTTCATTTTATTGCAAAAGTCCCATACCTTATCAATGATTTCCCATGGACATCTCCTTCTTCTTCACAGCACAACAAACTCCAACTCTCTCCTCACCCAGCTAGCCCACTCTTGTAGCACTCTTCTTCTTCTTGGACACGGCTGTGCCTGTTAAGGGCAGGCCTGCTCCTAATCTTTGGGGGTTAGTACAGCTGCAACTCCTCAGGTGTGAGATTACCTTCTGCACTATCTTTATTTTCTTACATTTTATGCTCCCACATCCCTGTCTGTCCTGTCCATCCCTGTGTGTCTGTGTGTCCCTGTCTGTCCCTGTGCCCCTGTCTGTCCGTCCCTGTGTGCAGAGGTCAGAGCAGGCCCAGGCCCAGCCATGGCCCCAGAGCCCCCAGCATAGACTGAGCTCAACCCAGTCTGTCCCTGTCTGTCTGTGCCTGTCCCTGTGTCTGTCCCTGTCTGTCCCAGTCTGTTTGTCCCTGTCTGTCCCTGTCTGTCCCTGTCTGTCTGTCCCTGTCTGTCCCTGTCCATCCCTGTCTGTCCCAGGCCCAGCCATGGCCCCAGAGCCCCGGGCAGAGCCTGAGCTCAGCCCAGTCTGTCCCTGTCTGTCTGTCCCTGTCCCTGTGTCTGTCCCTGTCTGTCTGTCCCTGTCTGTCCCTGTCTGTTTGTCCCTGTCTGTCCCTGTCTGTCTGTCCCTGTCCCTGTGTCTGTCCCTGTCTGTCCCTGTCTGTCTGTCCCTGTCTGTCCCTGTCTGTCCCTGTCTGTCCCAGGCCCAGCCATGGCCCCAGAGCCCTGGGCAGGGCTGATCCCAGCACTTCCCCCCACAGGAGGCAGAGCCAGCCCTGGGCAGAGCCCGGAGGGGCTCTGGGGGCTCCAACCTGGGAACATTCCAGAATTCCCTGGGCACAACGCCCTGGGCTCTGGGGTGGCCCTGCTGGAGCAGGGAGGTGGCACCAGCTGAGCCACTGTGGGCCCTTCCAAGCTGGCCCATCTTGGGATTGCGTACATAGGCCTGCTTACCACACAAAAAAAATCCCAATATCCTGACATGTAGTCTTACTTAAACTTTGCTCCCTGAACCTTAACTTTACTGAAATAACTTGAAACAACCCTTTCCTAGAAGTCAAATCTAGCAGGACAGTAACTGTGAGTGAGGATCATTGGCTTTGCCAGTTTTTAAGTGAATGTTTAGAAGGTAAAAATTATTCATTTGGCTATCACAAATCAGCATGACATCATCTCACAGATTTGGATGCTGTCATCCCCACAAGGTGATTAGGATACCCACACATCTTTCCATTATGGACCACCACATAGGTGCTGGGACGCCTTTTATTTGCCTCTTCCTAATGCAATAAACAGCGTGGACAGGCCTTTGTTCCTTTTGGTGTCACCACTTTTTAAGACTTGATTGCTTTTCATATCATAGTGGGAAATGGGAAAGGAAAAATGTAGTTGGAATGCAGAGTGTTGCAGATGCAGAGGATAAATGTGTTTAAAGGACCTGTTCCTTTAGTCCTTCAGCCACATTAGGTGGAGTAATTAAGGAATTCTGGCATGGGGGCTGACAGGGCACATTATGGATGGTGTTCATAACAGCATCAAGCCTCAGTTGCCATGGGGATGCTGACTCTGAAGTGGCTGTTTTGTGCACCCAGAACCTCAGCCCAAAGTTGTTGGAATATGTTTGTGCCTGGGATGAAAGCAGGAGATGTGACAATAAATGGACACCAAGACTTGGGACACCAGGGATTCTGTGGATGATTACACTAAGAAGTAGGCTCCCAGCCCCTTTGTTTTCTGCTCTGAGTACATAAACTACATTTTTGGCCTGTAAGCTAAATGTTTAGATGCTGAGGGAGGTCTGCAGAGAGCAGACACTGGTATTGAATTCACTGAAGTCAGTGAATTTATGGCAGGCTTTGGCTAGCAGACAACCTCTTCTAATTCCTGCAGATCAAAGGTCCTGTGTGGCATTGCTTCAATTCAACTGCACTTTCCTTATTAGCTTCTGTTCTCCACAGCCGAGGGCTTTCAGGTACTTACTGCCTCTCACCAATATCCTCCAAGGAAATCTTTCTATGATATTCAGCCAAATTTTGAAATATTGACAATAAAAAGAAGATCTTTAACAACTTTTCAGCATTTAACTTAATGGCTTAAATCTTCCTATGTGGTGCACATCACCTTGCAGGATGACTCTGAGACAGCGTTTCATAAAGTTCACCTGACACTGAGATGAGAGCTACATTAAGTGATATAAAACATTCAGTGACAGGTATTTTTGGAAGCCTGTACACCAGTGCTCATGAATGAGGAAATGAACTTTGAAAAAATGAATGGTTTCACAGATGGCAGTTTGCTTGGAGCTCTCACCAACAGATGTTTGAGTGAATGTTCTGCAAGGCCTCTGTGTATTTTGGGTTTTATCATTTCATTAGCAAATAGCTATCACCTGGTGTGTACTTGCTCTTTGGAAGCTCTTGATGAGGAAGCTGTTCACTTTTTCTTTTCCCTGGCCTTTTTTTATTTTTTTTTTTTTTTTTTTTTTTTTGAGGGAAAAAACCCTACACAATGCTTTTTTGTTTTCTGCCTGGGGATAAGAATGATAGAACTCAAGGTTTTTTTTATGCAAATAATTTTTTGTGAGTGTCATAGTTGTTGTGATCAGCTTTGTGAGAGTCATAGTCACAGATTTAATTATGCCAAGGGACTGGAAGTCCCAAAAAGGTGAGGCTGAGCAACAGAGGTGGGACTGAAACCAAAAGTTGTTTGGAGACACTTGTAACAAATTAAGACTCAATTAAAATATAAATTCTACCTAACAGCAAGAATATTGCACAATATATTTAGACTTTTTTTTAAAAAGCATTTTCTATGCTTTTCAAGAAAAGAAAGGACTAAACATATTAATTCTAAATAATACAGGGATCAGGGAAATTTTTTGCCCTGACTCTGTTGGGCTAGGTCCCTTTCCATCACAGGTGATCTTTTTTATTAAAAGTACCTGCAGCAAAAGTGTTTACTCATAGCTTCAAGAAATATAGTGAAGAAATTTTCTTAACCCTGGGCATAGATATTAAGGAAGCTAAATTAAAAAGGCAAAAAGTATTATTTACAACAGACATACTGAAATGGTAAATAAACCAAATGTATTTTACTTTGGACTGGAGTACTAATATATTAAATTGCCAATCAGAAGGTAGGCACATTTTCCATCAAACTGTTGAATTTCTCATTATTGTGTTTCATCTGAATTTTAGCACCTAATTTCAGAAAAGCCATTTGGGAAATTAATTAGAAAAATTAGAGAATTATAATTATCTTTCCATATATTCTAAGTAAGATTTGTAGCTTTTCCATTTTGAAATTATAACTTGACTTTCAAAAATTGATTGCAAACAGAAAAACATGAAATATAGATGGAAAGGGATGAATTCTTTGAAGAAAAAACCCCAGATTAAATATTTGAGATCATCTTGTATGCAATAAAAACTAAAAGAAAAAAGCTAAATAATCAGCCTGAACCAACTTTACTTCCCACTTTTGATTCTGCAATCCAAGTGGGCACTCTACCTGTTTTGTAAATTAGTCCTTCAAACCTCCAACTACCCACAATAATAACATAAATATTTGAATATTTTGTTTTGAAAATTTGTAAGCACACCAATGTCTCTGGAGAAACAGTTTATACCATTTTAGTGAGAGATAACAAAAAATATGGGTTTTGTTATTCCATTGAGTACTTTACATTTATACACAACAGCCCCCAGCAACAGGTCAGGTGTTCAAACACATCTCCCACGTAGTGGCATGATGCTCAGTAATTCATGATTTTCCCCAAAACTCTCCAGGTGTAAGCTGTGCTGGAATCTGCTCTTGGTGCCTGTGGGTTTTACACTCTGGAAAAACAATTTCCGTGTCCAAAAGACCACAAAACACTTAAAAGTTGTGAACAGGGGAAAAATAGATTGAGAAATATGAGGATGGTTAAAATTGGGAGAGGAGAAGAAGTGTAAGGGCACAGGCATGGATTCCTAGGCTGGAATTCACTGGAGAGGAGTAACATTCAGAAACTCCTGCTGGCAGTTTGTGTTTTTTGTTAGATAGTAATCCATAGGCAGGATCATATCCATGATTTTGGATATGGTAGAGGGATAACAGAAACAATAGTCCCGCCCATGGCCATACCTATTCTGATTCATACTGCCCGAAAAAGAATAACTAATATAGGAATAGAAAAATGCAGGTGCAAGGAATGAGCAGAGATGAGGTGAAATCAGAATGAAACAAACCAACATTTTTTAAAAACTGTAAATGCAAAAGGACAGAAGGGAAAAGAGAAAACACTGTAAAAAAAATTTAAAAGAGTTTACAAAAAAGACTCATTACTGGAACAGTCAGTGTGAGCATTTTGGCTATACTTCTGGACCAATTAATGAAAAATGGATGTATGTGATTTTTTTTTTTTCCCTGGTCATTGTATTTCCAATCCATAAAAGTTAATATCACTAATAAAGTGCTAAGCAGTACACAGGTGCTATTTTATCACAGCCAACCTGTGAGGAGAAACAGAGGTCAGGAGAACTTTAAAAGGCAGATATGACTTACTCAGGCTTTAATTTGCTTCCAAAAACATGGGCAGTGACCCTTTAAATCACAAGCCAATTACAAGCATTGTAGTGCCTTTACTAATTACATGCTGAGAGTGTAAATTTAAAATGGCAATTTCAATTTTCAGTTCATTGGGAGAATGCAGGAAAATGAAATTGCATGCTAATTAGTTCATGTGTATCAGACACCTGAAAGATTAGACAAAAAATCTTCTGCACTCATTACAAGTGAGTTATAAGCAGAACACTCAAACCTTTTATTTGCCAGGCTGCATATAAATAAAGAAATTAAATGACAAAGAAATTGATAATGATGGAACAAGGCAAAAATAGCTACAGGCTTGTACATAATCATACTTTGAGGGACTTTGCCCATTATACATGGCTTCCTTGAGAATTTATCTAGCATTAGAAGCTCCCCAAGAGGGGAACAGGAGATTGCTTCAGGTTCAACCGCGCTAAATGTTAATTTGCGTGTCCTTAAAATGGTTTTTCTGGCTTTGTAACTTTCCACTTAATCTCTGCCAAGCACTCACACCCTTTTTCAGTGCCTTCTTCTGGGCCAGGTGCTTTGTCACTCAGAGCAGCAAGGAAAAGGTTCCATGTGCAGGCTGCTCCCAGTGGGCTCTGGGGACAGGCTGGTGACACAACAGAGCAAAAATCCAAGCAGAAGGTTTGACATCTTTTCTCCCATGAGCCAGAAATTTAGCCCAAATCTGACTTCTTGTACCACTCCAGAAACATTTACGGAGCATCTCCCCGGGCATTACAGAACCCGTGCAAAAATAAAATGTGGGATTTCTGTTCCTCCTCTCATCAAACTGTTGCTCCATACGAGGGTCAGACAGTGTTTATTTCTTAGAGCTTATTTCATGGTTGAAGAACAAGAAAGTGCTCTGATGTAAAGAACTATTGTGCATAAACTGTGAGTCTGTGGATATCTCCACCTTGCCAGACCTAAAAAGATTTTCTGCAGAACACCTTCCTTCCACCTATCATCTCCCTAAAAAAGTTTCAATTTTCTGCTTCCAGGTGTTTTAAAGAAAGAGAAGAAGAAAGAAAGAAATCCTCTCAAGGCTTCTGCTCTGAAATTACAAATAATATTTTTAATTTTGCCCTCAACTGAAAAAAAAAAGAGGATTAAAAAATAGCACTTGGCAAGTTTTGTGAAAACAACAGACTAAAGTTTGTTTTGCAAGAAAAATTAGAAGAATATAAGAGAATGTTTTAAACACATTAATTGTATGATGTAAGCTTGTCAAAAGTCCTTACACCCCGTGGTTGTCAAAGTTACAGAATAACCTGTAAGGGATTGGAATAACCTCCAAAACTGCATAAAAAAAAAAAAAAAAAAAAAAAGAGAACAAATTCTTCAGACCTGTTGCAATGGGTTGAGACTCTAGACACATTTTCTCCACTGGCCCAAGGATGTTCCTTGCATGTAAGAGCAGAGGGAAGATTTCCCAAGGAGCAAAGTCCAAGGGAGCCTGGCAGCTGCCTCCGTGGTGCCAAGCACAAATGTGAAAGCATCAGACCATTAAATAGCCCCATCCAGCTCTTCTCCTCAAAAGGACATGTCTAGGGGGCCAGTGCTAAATGATTTTGAAATCTTTCTCCAGCTTATTTAATAAAGCCTACACTCTTAACACAGCCCAAAAGCTGACTTTTTCATTATGCATTAAAATTACATTAGCTTTCTACTCCCATGGAAATAATCCTGCTCAGGTCCCCCTGCACGATCCTTTGCTGTTCTTTTCAATGTATAAATTTTACAGACTTCCTAACCCCTCTGATCTTTATGGAGGAAAACTGACTTACAACACGTTCAAGGGCCTTTGTGTTTTCATTCTGCAATAAATAACAAACAGTAGTACCAGTTTTGTTTTTCAGAGGTGACCCAATCCACCACTCCCACTGCACCAGTTTCAGAAAACTTCATCAAACAGTGTGTTGTGTCTGCTCTCCATACAAGAAAAATGAGCAGGTAATTAGGTATGCTTCCCCCCCTAGATAAGTAGGAGCCTCTCAATAAAATTAAACACACGGTAGTCAGGGAAAAAGCATTGATTGTGAACAAATATTAATGCAATGTACACCAAGGTAGCCTCAAGAAGAGTGTGTCTGACACAGCTGAGGGCATTATGGACAGTCCAACTCAATGTTAGCAGATAAAATGCTCAAATATCACAGTTTTGCTAAATCCTGCAGTGGGTTCACTGGAAGGGAAGCATCCTCCTCACACATTGACCATGAGGATTAGTGCAGAAAGTTTTCACATGAGTATCTAACTCACCAACCTTTATTAACCAACAGCTGACGTTGCCAAAGCTCTGCCCAATTCTCATATCATGAAAACACAACCCAAGCAAAGAGCTACAACAACCACTACAAAATTACCTTCATAACAACACTGCTACAGGACTTCATACTCGCTGCTTTCACTGAAGTCACTTTTTGGGCACAGAGAAATCCAGTACACAGTAAGGGCACTGCCATTTGAATCACTTAAGCAATACCATGCTTGAGCGGGATTGAGAAAATGTAAATGTGTATTTTCAGCCCCATGGATGTGTCTGAACTAACAGCTGTTTCAACCTTAATTAAAACAGTTCCTGTTACTTCCAGTAGTGCTTAACCTGCGTGCCCAGAGCAGCTGAGCAAAGAGCACCAGCTCTTCCAGCATGCTCTGGCAGTGCCAAAATCATACTTCAAGGACTTTTAGCACGTGTCAGGATATCTCCACCAAGAACTAAAGCTATGGTATGCTTCTAAGGAGCTGACCACCAAATACAACATATGTGGAAAGCAGTTTTTTTGAAAGGAGCCTGCATAAATCTGCTTCCACGGTTTAGAAGCCACAATGGAACATATGCACAGGGTTTTTTTTTTAATTAAAAAAATAAAAAGGAGCTTGTGCATTTAGTAAAGTCAAGATTATCACTGTTTTGCAACTAAATAATCCCTTTTAGCCTGGGCTATGTCTCTGACAGTGAATAAGAACCTAGCTGTTCGTTAACCACTTGTCTTCATCAGTTTCTTAAGTGACACTGGCAATTGAATCAAGGATGTTTTTTTTCCCTCCTCAGCTCCATCTGTTACCTGAATCCAGGGCCATCTGTCATTTTCTGCTGCAGTCCAGGCATTCACAAGACCCTTCTTATTAAGCCGTGCATAGTAGGGGTACCACTTCTGGAGTCCAAAAAGAGCTCGGTGAGTGGAGGATGCAGTGATTTGTTGGTTTGACACAATCCCTCCTTCTATCCCTAGTGGGCCAGAGCACCCTGCAAACGGGAAAAAAAAAATTAAAAAAAAAAATTTGTCTGAAATTATCAACTCTTCTGAGCTCCAAGTCACTGTAATTGCAATAGAATACAAATAGATCCAGAATATCATGCCAAATCCAGCTTAGAAGAAATTAATTGTGTTTTCATCAAGCATTCGTCCTCATTTTGTTTTCATCAAGCATTACTTGGGGATTGAAAGGCCTATTCAAATTTTTTAATTTCTACAAACAGTTGATACAGTCAAGTACTTAGAAGAAATTCAAAGTACTTGACTATATCACCTGTTTGTAGAAATTAAAAAAACAAGTACAAAAGTATGGCTTACAAATAATTATTCTCATGATGCAAGTAATGAAATGGATTAAACTTTCAATTTATTTTAGTTTATTCTAGCTGAAGACTTGTGATTTTGGGTTTTATGGACACAATGAAGGAAAAAAATTCTCCGATTCAGATATTGAAATGATTGTTAAAAAGTAAATTTAAAATCCTGCAATTACTGCAAAGTTCCATATTGCTGCTCTTCCCTCAAAGTTCAGCACTTAAACAAAGTGCTACAAATTGCTATTGCAGTTATCTCTAGAATTATGAAAATAGACATAAGTTATCATTCAGTCACATTAAAAATATTTAAAGGTTTATCCATTTAATCAGCAAGACTCAAAGCCTGTATTTAACTGAAGTGCTCCAGTTTTCGTAATTTTATGTATGGTATTCATCATTACTTTATTCGCCAGAATACTTGTAGGCCTAATCTTTTTTTAAAATCAAGATATTTCTGCATGCATTGCTTTTTGAAGCCACTCCATTTGGGCACAGGAACAAAAGCATTCAGCTATTGTGAGCAATCCACAAATGTAAATTGAGAAAATTATGAAAATTCATTACATACAAACAATTGGCAGTTTACCTACTATTCAACACCCAACTGAGTAGCTGAGATTTTCCTTTCCCCAGTTCCGATGCAGAATCTGGAGAGAAGGTAATCACAGGAATTATTCTGGCAGCCAGTGTTGCTCTGTGGCCCAAAAGACCTTCTGCTTTGCAGGTCAGCTGCACTTTGGCAATTTTGAGCACCACAGGGCAGATGTTTACTTACATGTCAGGTTTTCTCAGAAACCTGGCAGAGTTTCACCTCGAGCAGTACCCAAAAAATGAACTCTGAAATCGCACTGTTACGATATCCTCATACCACACAGGCAGGAAGTCACAAATAATTTAATTCCTCATTAATTTAAAGGTGCAGAGAAGAAAAAGTGACCAGTGCAATTTGCTCCTCTCAGCCAGGGGATGGTGCAGGGTAGTGCAGCCCCCAGGTGTGGGGTGATGATGGAGACAAAGATAAAATGAACTGAGGTTTTAAGTTGATGATGGTGATGGGCAAGCACATGCTTGTGCTCTGAAAGGGTAAAGCAAAGCTTCAGGGAGTGCTCCTCCTTAAAAACCTAAAAAACTTCCAGGTGAGATGCTCACATGAAATCCTGGCCACACTCAAATTAGTGAGCGTGACTGACATGCACCATGCCATGACTCCACACAGGTTTTTAACAGCCCATGAGTTTCTGGCTCCTCGTTAGGCCCCTGACAGGGGGAGCCCTCCTGGAGCAGTTCTGTGCCAGGAAAGAGAGATGCACCAGACTTTTTCTGTCTTCAGCTTGTGGTTTATTGTTATCTTATCAAAACTTCAGCGCGCTGCCTGCACCAGACTTTCCACACAGGAAAAGCACTACAAAATGGCCCCAGATGTACAGTTTAGAGGTCTTTTAAAGTTGTTTCATCCAATTAACTCTCAAAACACGCTTTATTTCCACTTATCTACCAATACCTCATCCCTTGTCTGTCCATGTAATCTAAAACCTCAGCTTTCCTTGATCAATCACCCTGTGCCACCCCAACACAGCAGAAAATGGAGTAGATGAAGAAGAAGAAGCCTGGGACAATGCCTGATGTCCTTCATCTTGCCTCCATAGTAAAAACCCCCCAAAAATCTTTCACCCTCTGATAAACTACACTCTTCTCTATTATCTGTTTCACAATCTTGTAGACTCTAGGCTATCTCTAAGTCTTGGAAGCTTTCTCCATGGGAGAGGGTCAAAGTCACTGCTTCTCTGGGGCTCAAAACCTCTCAGAGCAGGCAGGGAAATATTCCCTGTTCCCTGGGTTCCCAAAAAGCTCAGCTAGAACCTAAACTCCTCATGCTACTTCTCTTTATCACCCAAAAATAAAAGCTTTGCCTTCTCAGGTAATAACTGCACAAACCAGGACTAAATGTGACTCTCTCCTGTTGCTGTGCCAGGTGTGGGGCAGCACCAGAAGAAAACAAAATCTTTGTCATCAGCATGGGCAGTCACAATGCAGAACGCACTCAGAAAACCCATGTATGTTGCGAAGGTGTCATTCCTCATTGAGTTTTCATCAAGCTTTACTTGAGGATTGAAAGGCCCATTCAAATCTTAGCTGTTTTCTCAAGTATTCTCATCGAAGCAGGGTGGAATCTTTTGGTGTGCAAACTGCTGCATCTGCTTGGAAGACAGAGGTAAATGACTCTTCTCTCCTAAGAAAAGTGTAGGCTTTCAAAAGTTTCTTACAGCTGATTATTAAAGAAAATCTGTGCTGTTTCATAATGGAAAAAGTTCACACAGGTGCATCTATGTGCATGTGTAATTCACCAGCACACCCATACCTACAGGACACATGAATGAAATAAATTAACCATCTTTAACGGCTGCAATCATAGACTGATAATTATTTAAAAGTAGAATGTGAGAAAAGGGAAGAGAGGTTTACTGAGAGGACCACAAAGAGGAGGCATGCTGGAGCCATGCTAACATTTGCCATGTCTGTTAATGCATCTCGTGTCTGAGATCCATTAAATTTTCTTTGAAATATGTGTGAAAATACAAGGCAAAGTTGAATTTTCCTTTCTAACTTGAAGGCAATTTCCTTTCTAAGTTTAATTACCAAGCACAGCACTTAACTCTATTTTTTCAGCTATGACCATACATGCTCGGTAGTGTTTATCTTCTTTAGCTTTAGGAGGATTATTCCTGAAATCCAAAGACAATCTCTACCTTCAGGGAACAGGTACTTTATTGTACAAGCTCCTTATTTTCTTTGCAGTTCCAGTCATGGTTTTGTTATGTTTGTCCATTTTTCAATCTGAGCTAAAGAAAAATACCTCTCCTAACATTTAAAATTACCACATTAGAGATACTTTCTGCTTTGGTGTTCAGTTCAGACTTTACAAAATGAGATGTGTGGAAAGCATGCTACTAGATAATGGTTTCTAAACAATATTATAATTATATTTCTTAAATTATCAGAACATTCTCCTGGTTTTTTTAATTTATTGATTAGCCAGGATTTCAGCAGAAGTTTCATTAGGATACTGTCAGTGAGGTCCTTCCACTGTTAATTTTGCCCTTTTACTCACCCTTTAGGTATTTATTTTACTCAGAATAATTTTCTATAACAAAACCTTTCAATTCACTTTCTTTTATCAATTAAAATCAAATATTGAACATATTTTTGGATAGTCAAATACCACAGCAAATGGACTTCCCTCAGCAATATGGTCATTAATTTTCTCCAAAAACTCCACTAGATTATCAAGTCATTCTTCTTTCTTCTAAAAACTCTATTTATGGGGCGATTGCTCTCTAAATTCACAAGAAATTTGTTTTTCTGAAAACTCTCAGCTGAATGGCCCATCTCTGGTTCCATTAAATGTGGTTTATCACTAAAAGATTGGTTACAGACCAGTTCCTGTACACGATAATAAATTTCAGACATAAACCTCACTTTTCTTTAAGTTATCAATTATTTCTTTAGGTGTTTAAGAGCTGTGATATACCACTAACTACTAACAATGAAAACAGGCAACAAGAGCATTTTCAGTTCTTTTTCTTTTTTTTTTTTTTAATTGAGAAGCATATTTTGCAGAAGTGTAAGATGAATTACATTTTATAGCTATGCTTCTGTTTCTATTAAATCCATGGTTCTTTTAACAGAAATCATGACAGCTTGGGAAATAATAATATCACTACTGTGACAAATTGTGTACAATTCAGACTGGTCAATGTTAGTCATTAAATAAAAAAAGAGGGATATTTTTATTAGTTAAGGCAGAGGCATTGGAGTATGACAACACACTTGATGCAAAGAAATAAAGAAAAATTAAACAGCAATTAAGCTGCCTGACATGATACAGATTCTCCAGGCAGATTTTGTCATCTGGAGCTGTTATTTCAGTGTCATTAAAAAGCAAGATACTAAGGCAAGTTATATTGGTTTTAATCCTACAGTGACAATTATGGGTGTGCACTAAATAAAACCCATTTAATGCTTCTCTTTTTCTCACCAAGCACAAACCTGTGCCCATAAAATCTCACTGTCCAGGGAGATAACAATGCCAAGGTGTACCAAGAGCTATGTGAATGGATCCAGAGAAGGATGGGAAAAATTAACAGTGGAATTTCTCAGTTCTCCTGAGAGTCCCCACCATGTGAAGACAGCAGAGTTATAAATCTGCCTTGGAGGCTTCTTTTACAACCTTAATTAGACCCAGAAACATTATGCAACATTTTGCACCACAAACCAATTGGTTTTTAGTCGAAATTTCCCTTGTGGACTAAGGGTATGGGGATCAAACCACTCCCCAGAAAGGAGATGAATTCTGTGCTTCCACCCTGGTCTCTGGCAACAGCAAATCCCTCCAGATGAACAATAATGTTTGAAAAAACAAAGTAAATGACAGCGAGCTTACTGTGGTATACACTGACATCTCCTCAGAAGAACATTAAAATAGGGAAATAAGTAGCTGATTCCTGTTCTTTATAGAAAAAATATATTTTTTTCTTTTAATTTTAATTTTAATTTGTCTATTTTAAGATAGTTACTACAGCAAGAGACAATAAGAAGAAATCATTGGGTAAATATGTTACTTGAGCATATTTAATTTGATTTTTTTTGCATTTATGTCAGTCCACAAATTAAGCAAAATGTCCAAATGGTTTAAAAATGGCTTGAAAATGTGACGATTATGCCTCTGCAACTAGAATGAAAAGGTTTCCTGTTATTGATGATGAAACATGCCTGATTTTTGCAGCGTGAACATATAACTCCTATTTCCTCCGTTGGTCCGCCTCTAGCTAACGTCATCGAAACAAACAGATGCACAATTGGAGGCAGGGAGAAAACAAATCTGCTTTAGACATCTGCAATGCTTTCTTCCTCCAAGCACCCCATTTTGTGGCGTGAGATGAGCCCGGCTGTGCTCAGCAGGGCCTGGCAGTGGTGCTGAACACAAACCCTGGCAGTGGGACCACAGGTGGCCTCTGGTCCTGCTCGTGCTGCTCCCAGGCTCCAATTTCTTCTTCTCGCTCCTCCTCCTGACACACAAACACCCTCGCCCACTTTGCTCTGCCAGGGACAGCTCCTAGATAACAGCGAGTCTGATTTTTAGGGAGCTTCTCTGGGAGGTGTTTGGGAGTCCGGTGCCAAAGTGCCCGCCTAAATGCAAGGTGTTGTTTTTTTTCAGGTCTTGCTTTGTCACAACCATCCCATGATAACCCCAAAATATTCCTTATAAGTACTAACCAAAATATTCTCGCAGGAGACACAGCTTCCATTCCTCCTTGAGGTGTCTGTGGACCCCATCACGGTTTCAGTGATGTGACAGTCCCTAGATGCCAACCTTACCACTGGAAAGTGGGGTTACAGGCAACCACAGACACTGCATTAATCACTGCTGGAGTTAGCATTGATCACACACATGCAATCCATGCTTCTGCTTATTCCTTCTTTGCGGGGGATGGGACAGGTATAAGTCTAATTGTGTCAGGAATTCACGCTTTAAAAAAGGAACCCACTAGGCTGCGGCAAAATATCTAAATATGGATAACATTGTAACCAGACCAGTGAAGAGATTTTTGCTTTTATTTCTAGCATATCAGTCTCAAAATACAAAATGGAGACATGACAGCTCACTGATCTACACCAAAAATGTCTCTTCCAGCAGGGCTCATACAGCAATACATAAAATCATCTCAGACTAGAATTCTGCCAATCAGACACAGAAAACACATCTTGACAGGCATTTTATTCAGTCTTATAAAACATACGTAATTGTAGCTAAAACAAAGACTAGTTCATAAGAGACAAAGAACAGAGTTCTATTCATGCTAACTTTCTAAAGATATACATTAAATAACCTTGTTGCCATCTTAAAGCAAATTCTACAGAGGCCTATTGTTGTTTTGTCACGTCTACTGCTTGGGAAACTTTTCTGCTTGCATGGGAAACTTTTCTGCTGTATTTGCAATGCTAACAAAACTTCAGTCTGAGGCCTACATACTTCTTTTAACCATTTCTTAAAAACCCTCTAACCTTATGGATTCCAACACTTCTTGTTCTTCCACACAGAGATTTCCACTCCCTGCCCATGAGCAATCGTCCACACCGCAGTCCCCAGGCTGGGATTCGCATCTCTCTGATGGATATTCAGAGGCATTTCCTACCTTGAGCAAGTGTGCAAAAAAATTTTTTACTTCCAGCATAGCACAGGAGCGTATGGAGACAGCAGTGAAAGCAGATTATGTCTTTTTCTATGTAATGCTGTGATTGAAATGTAGGGTGGTTATTCAGGACTGCTTTGCTTGGTTCTAGTCTGGTATTTCCTCCATTCTGCTCCTTGAGTAGGATGGGTGGGATTGCAAATTTCACATCAAAACCCATTTATTCATGGCTTAATGCTGGGCAACTGCAACAGAGCACAGATTTGAAGAAGGGAGATATATTCAAGAGCAGTAAAATTAAAGGAAGATACAACTTCTGATTCAGGAAGATCCTTAAACGGAAGACTGGGAAAATACACTGGGACAACCATTTCTTGGTGCTTTTCCCCTTTCTTACTCTCAATCATCAGTAATTCACTTCTGATCACTGTCTGAAACACCAGACCAAGCATTGTTATTCCTACGCTCAGAAACAAGAGTACATCTAAAACCTCCTATCTAAAAAGGTGTAATCAGATTTTTTTTAAATTAAAAAAAAAAAAAATAGTATCTCTCCATGAGGTGATTGTGCTTGTGTTGAACTCCATCAAATTAAAACTACTGACTGACATCATCCCTAAGCATGTTCAAAGTGGTTTTAGAGGAACTGGGCTGGGAAGAATTTGAGAATGAAGATTTGTGTATCCCTACCTGAGAAAACCATAGTAATAAACTACCTGAAAAAGCTTCTATCCAAAGGAACACCAACTACATTGCAGCAGTACCATTCCCAATGTGTTTCCTGAATCCAAGAAAGACAAGGGCATCCTGGCCTGGATCCGGAATGAGTTTATACCACTTATTTAAGCTACAGCATTTAACAATTCACTGGTAAACATTACTTTTGTTTTGTTCTCGAGCAGCAAATCTGGTTTTTGAGGAAAAAAAAAATATATTGCAGTAAGTCCTTTAGTCTCTCAAACTCTGTTGAGCTTTCATGTAGAAATAAATTAATCTTTATGTGAAAAATGATTTTTACCTTTCAAACTGACACTGTGAAAAATAACATTTCTACCACGTCTGAATGTTGACATTAACCATCGACATAACTCACAGCCACTTAAATACCACTAAAATTAATCCAAGTAAAATAAATTATGGTGCAACACTAAAAAAAAAAAAAAAAAAACCAACCCTACCTCACAAGAATTAAACTACATTTATATTAGAGAAGGGAAATTCATAGTAACTTTCAAGTAAAATAACTGCGATGCTTACACATCTAAGAGATGACAGAGAAAGAAGCCATAGCCCCTAAATGCCACATAACAGCAATTGATTGTTACTATTTTTAGATTAAGGTGCAGTGACATGGAAAAATACATGGTTCTGAGTACTTTGTACCAATCTCAACATTTTTTGTAGGACCTGGATTCCGGAAGGTGTGGATGGAGGAGATTTGTGCTGTGGTGCATCTTTTCATTACCCACGTCATTTCCAGCTGTTGCAAATGGTTGTGGCAAAGGCTTAAAGCTAATCACCAATTTAAGCATAACTTAGGCATTTACAAACAAAATTGGGGGACCAAGCTGCACTTAAAAAGAATCTTTATTTACTGCTGCTGGCCCCTGCACAATCCATGCACTTCTCCTCTTCTCAGGTAGTAACAGAAATATTGTTTTGAACAATACAAGGAAAGCTTTCCTTCTTTTTTAGGAAATTTGCTTATTAGACACTGTTCTGACAACCACAGACAACCTCTTTCACAGTTTCTAGGCTTTATATTTGCCTTCGTATATCTTTAGAGGCATGTAAGTTTCTTTTTTATTTTTGTTTATGGAGTGTGCAGCCAAACAAAACCCTACCTGTGGGCCAACTGAATTATATCACAGTGTATCTTCCATTTTCCTTAAATTCACTCAAAAGGATCTTTTTTTTTTTTTTTTTTTTTGGGGGGGGGGGAGGTCACAGTGCAACATTTCTACTCCAAAACTTAATAATTTTGATAGCCAACTACAAACACTGCCAATACTGCTGAAGTGATATGCTAAATATGAGCTATATTCACTGTACTGGACACAAACTGCATGCAAACGACAGTAATTCAAATCTGGCTGCACAGAAACAGCCCTTATGGTCTCTAAGCTGTTTCCATCTCCTTCTATAACCCATCCAACATCTTAATAACTGGAAATTCAGATATCTTCATTTAGATCTTGCTCCCAGAAGCCATTTGGTGTAGATATAACCTTATATTCCTGTAAAGCAGCTTTACAGATCAGGGCTTGAAGCCCTGTTAAAAAGACAGAATTTATTTAAGGGTCATGCACTTTTATGAGGGTGGGGGAAAAAATTCAGAATGTAGATTCAGAAAGTTCTGGGTTTATATATATATGCAGTAGAAGAAATCTTTATTAGTATAGCAGTGCAGTAAAATGAGATGTTTTATTTGTGACTCCGTGGTGTATTTTAAGCATAAATATCTACATCTAGATTTTCTGAATATGCCCTTATTTTTCTTTATATCTCCTTATTTTTCTTTATATCCCCTTATTTTTCCTTATCAACATCTATTTACCCATAAAAAAGGGCATTATTCTGAATTGTTTAGAGAAACATCAAACCAAAAAAAGCAAACATAGGGAAGGCAATTCATGTGACTCAGCTTCATACATCTGAAAATTCCATATCTACTCCAGAGTAGCTGCTCAGGCTGTGTTTGTCATTTGTGGGAGGAAACAGGCAAGCCTAAAACACAATTTTTATCATTTCATAATCTATTAAGAAACCATTCAAGGTAGATGTAATTAGATTTTTCTGTGTCTACTGACCAAGAACAAACCTAGAGCATTATTTCAACTTAGTGCCTAGGTTTAGGAGGATAAAATTAAGTGAAATAATTGCAATTAATTTTAAAAACACTGAAAAGACATTGCTTTCAAAATACATGTTGATCTATTTTTCTGCAAAGCTAGAGATAACTAGGCAGTAAACATACCTGGGCTTTACAGAAAGAGGTCTTTGAAGAAGGAATGATGAGGAGGTGATGGATGAACACAATAAAAAAAAACCCAAAAAACAAAAAAACAGCATTCCAGACTTTGGTTTTCTTGTTGACAAAGATGATCAAAAAAGGTGGATGTGGCTTTGGAACTGGCAGGGATGGAGCATCTGACCTGAAAGGAGATGCTGACAGAGCTGGAATTGCTCAGCCTGAAGAAGGGAAGGCTCAGGGGGATCACATCCATGTGAAAAAATATCTCGTGGGAAGGAGTGAACATGGAGGCTTAAAATGTGGAATTTTAACACCAAGTTTTAAAATGGGAAATGCCATTTGAACGCCAGAAAATGGGGTAGGTTCTACATTTTAGGTGTGTGTGATTTGAGTTTGTTTGGTAGTTGGTTTGTTTTGTTTGTTTGTTTTGGGGTTTTGTGGTATTTTTTTGTCTTGTGTTTTTGTTGATGTTGTTGGGTAGTGGTTTCTTTGGTTGTTGCAGATTTTGGTTTTTCGGTTTTTTTTGTTTGTTTGTTTGTTTGTCCCAAGAAGGAATAATCTGACATAGTTCTCTTGATTGCGGAACAGCTTCTTTATTTCTCTTATTTAAAATAGGTGAAGATTTGTCCCTGAAGTAGTTGACTTTATCTAGTGCTATACAGTTTTGCATGAAATAATAACACATAATTTGTTCATTAGCACTTTATCTCCCCTGGGAGCTGGTCATAGGCTGAACACTTTATATTTACATTCATACATATATATATATATATATACACACATATATATACATATATATATATACTATATATATATATACATATATATAGGACAGTTTCATAATGTGCTTGCAGTTCCAGTTTTTAAAAATAAATTTAGATATGAAAATATTTTGGTTCCCACCAGTCTCAGCCTTTTAGAATGACAGCTGACAAACAAAAATTGTGTTTCCTCTCCTATACCAAACCAGTTTTTTCCTGGTAGCTGTATGGATAATCAGCTATATTTGTAAAAAGCAGAAGTTCTAATTTTAGGAATTACATCTTCATTTCCAGGGGAAGGTAGAGGACCAAGGAGACTTTTCATTTTACCAGAAGCTGCTGCATTTGCAAGTGTGTGCAAACCATATGTGTGAGCTCACACCACGACAGACTGAGGAGGAGCTAAGTATACACAGCAGGTATATTTCTAAATACTCCTTTTTTGAATTGCATTTCCTTCCTTTTTAATTTGGTTTTATGTTTATTTTTTTATTTTTTAAATTTCTTTTTTTGCCAGACACGTTCTCAGTGCCATCTCATCTGCTCTCAAGTTCATGACACATTTCTTTCTTTTTTTCTATTGCTCTTGTGCTTCCTCTCAAAACATCACTTTTAAATACAAGCAAAGCCTAAGCCCTCCCACATAGAGGCAGGTTTTCCCTCAGAATTAATTCCAGGTTGTGCAAGACCTGTGCATGGAACGCTAACTTGTAAAATTTTAAAACTCCACAGATCTCTAAAATGAATTTAAAATCGCCAATGCCCAAAGGAGATGGTATAATACCACAGTAATGTGAGCTATAAATCTGATGTAGCTAATCAGACCATTACTAAAAAACTAAAAATCTCCAGTTTCAGCATTTTTGGTGCTGCTTTGGGGTTGAGTATTCAGCGTCCCATTTTATGGGCTGGTGTTTGCAGAATCCTCATGACCGCAACACAGCTCAGCTCTGCACATTTGGGCCACTGGGTGTTTCAATCATTCTGCAGCTGATCAAACTGTTTGCTCAGTCCTGGCTGCTCAAGTGGGGCTTTTTTTTTTTTTTTTCTTTTTTTCCACAATTCAGTGTTCTGATCTGAGAGCTATTGAGCAGCTCCGTTGTAATGACTCGTGTTAATTGTTCTGAGGACTCATCCTAGGGGCACGACCGAATCGATGTTTTCATTCCCACTGAAGGAATTTAATCAGCATTTCCACTGGGACAAGGCAGCAAGCAGATCAGGTGTTCCTCTTTCTAGTCAATCACAGTGCAAATGAAATAGCAAAATATAATTTATAAACACCCTCTTTTTTTTTTTTATTTTTTTTTTTTTTGCACTTCAGTAGACTCGGAGAACATGCAGTGCCAGTAGTGATTATGTGAGATTATTTTGTCTAGATAAAAAAGAAGTCACAGGCTTTGTAACTTCAAGGTGACTCCTAACTCCACCATGAAGCAGCATATTTTCACATTCCTGGATGTGGTAATTCTATAAAGCTATCCACCTCTGAAATCTGATTAACAGAAGACATTTATCTCCATAAGTTTACTCCACAGATTTAAAACAAAACAAAATGGATTTCCTTGACCTATTAACATTGTAATTATTATTGCTCTGATTCCTGAAGTGTGACTCCCAAGGATGTTAGCAGACAGTGTGTTACTGCAGCACTGAGGTGCAGGGTATGATTAATCTTGTTTTATGCCTTCACATAAAATAATTCACGTCAAAGGCAACATCTTCACCCATTTGCATCAGCAGCAGCTAACGAGCACACAGACACTTTCAGACAAGCAAAACTTTTCAAAGGATGCTGTGTTGAGCTCCAGGTCTGCAGGAAGTGACATGAAAATGAGGTGATTAGTTGTGTTCCACGCAGCAGAAGACAGCTTTCCAGGCAGCAGTGGGAAGAATTGCCACCTATTTGCTGATGTGTCCAAAGAGATTAAAACCCTTTTTGTGCTGATGCAGCACGTCCCCCAAAAGCAGTGCATTATTCTGTTACCACCGTGGCCAGCACAGTCCATGTGTGTAAGCAGTGGCCATCAGGATTAATCAAATAAAAAGAAATTGAACGTTACTTTCCACTTCCCAAGAGTGCCATTATTGTTGCGTGACTGTCGTGCGTTTCCATTGTCAAACCCTTTTTCAAATTTTTATAATAAGGCCATAAAATTAACTTTGGGCCTTTATGTGCTCTACAGGGTCCATGCTGACGATTGAGACTGAAAATAAATTTAGGCAACTCTTGGGCTGGGTCTGAGATTAAAGAAAAAAAAGTAAGCAGAAAGAATTTTAGGCTTCTTTCAGGATTTTTGGACACCACTTTTTCTAGTGGTGAAGTGATTTAATGACATAGTTTTTTTAAGAATTGGACCAAAAAAAGATTCAGGAACTACAGAGGTGTACTGATAGATAGTTCTATGATTAAGATCACAATGAACCTAAGAAAAGATGTGGAAAAGAGCCAATATTCCTCCCATAAATGTCAGTTCTGCTTCACTTGTTGCAGTCCTTTAATAGAGATGATATGCACAGGGGTAAAGGAAATACAGTGGAAACAAGCACACTTGGATTTGCAGAAGGCACTTGATGAGGTTCCACATGAAAGCATCTTTCCAGGGAGGGCTGAAATGGCCCTGCTATAGCCAGGAGCCTAATTACAGAACAGAAAATGTCTTTTTCAGGACAAAATGTTACCAGTGGCATTCCCTGGGGGTCACTGCTGGAGTCAGCTTCACTCATCAGCGACCTGGAGGAAACTGTGGATGGGGAAATTGTCCAATTTGAAGCTCTCTGGATCAAACGCTGCTCTGATGATGGGCAGCTCCAGAAGGACGCGGAAAACTGAGTGGTCAGAAGAGCGAAAGATGAACCTCAATGTGCTCAAAGGGAAGAGAGAAAATCACTAAAACGTGCCTGCACTGTACTGAAATTGGAAATGGCCATTTCGGCGGCAAAGAGCGCAGGATTGGAGAATGAGGAGGAACAGAGCTTTGCATAAACACTGGCAGGATGAATACAGCGCTGCTTGTCACCTCGACATTACTGAAATTAGGGAGCACTTGCTGAAATTCACAAGAAATCAGCTTAGCCTGTTTTTTTTTTTTTTTTTTTAAAAAAAAAGTAATTCTTGGCGTGGTGGGTTGTGATCTTTCGGAGCCTTCCAGACGATGCAGCACCCAAGGGTTCAAAAAGGAGCTGGACAAATTCAGGCACTGCAGATCCAAGGATGATACTAAAGAGACTGATCAGGGGTGTACTTTTAATATTCTTGTCAAATGATTGTCATTACCACAGCCAGAGACTCATCCAGATGAAATACCTGACCTAATATGGAGGATTTTTGTATTCTTAAGAATTTACCACTAACATGGTAGGGGAATGTAGCTAAGAATCCCTTTTTTTTTTTTTTTAATTCATATTAGTAGTGTATTTAAAAATAAACTCTCCAAGAAAACATTCTGAATACATAATGAATACATCCATTAGAACAGAAAGTAAATGTTAAAAAGCTACTTTTTCAGAAGCATATCCTTTTAATGTTGTTTATAGGCTCTTTACTTGGTGTTCTGTAGGAAATTTAATTAGCCAATGATTTAATTTTATACAGAAAAAATTAAAAAAGTTTGTTAGGGGATTACCAAGAATAGGGTTGCATTTCTCAGCTGAAAAACTAAGCAATAATATCCTCTTTCCTGAAATAAAAATAAATGTGTTCAATGAAGCCAGTAGATAACTGTGGTGTTTCCATTTCAAGGTTTTAGGTAACATCATGTAGTCACAAAAATCCAAATAATTTGGCATTTCTGTTTTAAGAGTAAAGCATGTGTAAACATTTGAATTTATTGTGGAGAAAATCTTCCCATCTAATCTTACAAAAAGCTTTTCGAAGCGTTTGAAGAGGCATAGATTGATCTTGTAGCTTTCACTATTATCTATTTAAAAACAACTATTCATAAATGTTACAAGAAAAGGCAAATGTGATGTTACCTGTCAGCAATACATAAATAGGTGTAAATACACCAATTTCCCTTGATTCCTTAAACTCTGCCATCTGAATGTGAGCCAGGAGTCCTTATTGTGGCAATAATATGTCTATTAGGAAATTTCATATAAAGCTGCACAAGGCAAAATTGAAGTGCTACTACCAGGGCCAACCTGTTTGGTTCTTTTGATTAAAAAAAAAAAAGAGAATAGTACTAAAGCAAGCTATTAGTTATCCATAACGATTTATCAAAAAACTTTAAGATAAAAAAGAGAGAGAAAAAAAATTAGTTTTAAATTTCCAATATCCACTTCACCCCATGTCCTCAGTGCCAGTGCAAAATTCTTGTATGACCCCAGAAGCTTCCTAACATTTTTACTGTCGAAGTCTCACTTTGTAAAATTCCTTCTGACTTCCAATCCCTTTGGGGTTTGCAGGGACCCAAGCATCACAACACTGGGGGCTGTTTTGCTAATTCACTTGCAACGGGAATTGACAGAGAAGGGAAATTTGTTTCCCAAGATGCCTTTTGTGAGAGGACCTAATCTCAGCAAAAATCACTCTTCTGCCAATGTTCCTTCCCAGTAATTCACCAAATTATTATTCACCCAATTATTTGGTGACTCACTGGGCCTGCTTCTCCTTGTACTTTGAAGTTGTGGTTGCTGGGCTACTTGGTGGCTAAAAATTAGGCTTTCCACCCACCCCACTATTTCAAAGTGTGGAAAGTCTCTGAAATTAGCACTCTCCATCACTAAATACCAATAACAAACAACCCCAAAAAATAGTGTTTCAATATTTAAAACAATGTGAAATCAATTCTAGAGAAATGTAACATATATAAAGGGGGCAATCATGTTGCACATCATTATTAAATCTCATTTTACTTCCAGGAGATATATATTTGTGTCTAAGATTAAACACAGCTTTCAAAGGACCTGTGCCCCGTTTCACCTGCAGAAAACTCAGTGGAAAACCCACCACACCTTCAGCAGAGATGAGGCTGAACTGATTCCATTGTGCACTTTGGGAAAGAAATTTGATTCTTGAGGATTTTCCACCTGACCTTTTTTATCACAAAAAAAAAAAAATCTTCCTATGTCTAAAAACCAAACATTCACTCAGATCCACACCTGATGGAAGGGAAGAAGGCATTGTGAAAGATATTGTGGAGCGACCAGGAGGCAAGAAAAAGAGGATGAAGAGGTTTCATTAATAACAATAAAATTATTGTTCACCTTCATCTATGGAAGCTCCTATCCAGAAGAACAAGAGAATTTTTCAGAATTACTGAAGAAAAATAATCCTTTTTTTTTTGCACAGAGAGGACATGAGGTTCAAATTTGCTTTCAGTGTTGTACATTTCCCAGCCTTATTTGTGTTTTGCTAACTTTGATGAAATGAATTACAGCACTGTTACTTTTTGTGCTACATCTACAATGAAAGCTCACATCACAGATGGGTAAAATTGAATTTCATAAAAAAACCAGGAAGAGTGTAATTACACAATTAGATTTCAGCAGCAGGAAAATAAATGGGAATTGATATTATTAGAATAACAATAAATATAATATTGCAAACTACGCACTGAAACTGATCTTCGGTGAAGGCGTGCAATGTTTCTCTCAAATACACAGATTTGCCAATGGAAGGAAATCATGTTTATGGGTGAGGTATGCCAGATTTTGCTGGATCAGCAAAGGATATTAATGCGTTTTAAAAGGTAAAATTTCACATTATATTTTCTGTAAGGAAAATGTCTATTTGCACCAAGCTAAGGGATGGCCAAATTACATTACAGGAAAACAGTCACTGATATGAAGGAAAATTGAACTAAGAGTTAATTCTGTCAGCTTTTCTTGGAAGGCATCCTACCACACTCGCGAGTCTGTCCCGAGCAGCGGGAGCTGCGATCCTCCCCTCACCTCTCATTTCCTTCCCCTCCTGAAAGCTGCAGGTGGGAGAGCTGTGCTGCTGGGAGTGGAGGTTTGAGTTCATTTAGGGCTCGTGGAACTGCGTTCTGGTTTTGGTTTTTTTTGTTTTTTTTTTGTTTTTTTGTTTTTTTTTTGTTTTTTTTTTTTTTTTTTGTTTTTTGGTTTTGTTTTGTTTTTTTTTAATTTTTCCCCCTTGTATTTTCATGTTTCACAGCCTGGTTCGAGCCCCAAGACTAAATGAAATTCCAAAACGTGAGCCAGCTTTCAAACCTCCAAGTTTTTGCAAGGTTTATGCCACGCTCACTTGTAATTCCACTCTGTGCCCGGCTCCATAACTACTTCAGAGCTCCAGACAGTTTCATTTTGAGGAGTTTGTACAGCCCTGGATATGATTTTACTCAAATTGATGATTCCTGTGTCCACCAAAGGGCAGCAGCAAACAAGACCAGGCTAATTCTTATGGCAAGCCACCCTCCCCAGCCAATCTATTTGGAAAAAAATACCCAATATCTTATGTAATAAGCCTTGAAATAAGGTATTTCAAAAATGTTCCCGTGACTTGGCTGCTGGGAACTCTTTCAAATTGACTGCAGCTGTAAATTTTTTATATTTAATACACCCTTATATGTTTATATTTAATATATACCCCTTTTCACACGTTTATAATCATTAGTGGTTTTTCATTCCATACTTTTAGGAGGCTTTTTTTGGTCATAATAACCCGTGATTTGTTTTGAGCTTCCTTCTGCAGTCTACAGTCCAGCTTTTATTTCTTTTATAGTACCAATTTCTTACCTGCAAATTATTTTTCATTTCTGTGAGGACATAAAAAAAGAATGTGCATTATTGACCAGACCAGGAACTTAAGGGGCTATAAGGGCTACTTTGAGAATAATGGAGTGCTGTAATTTTTCTTTTAAGGCTTAGAAATACTGAAATATTCATTGTCATAGACTTTGCCACACATAAAAATGCACATAAAAGTTCTTCCAACAAAGGAACAGTGGATCATGTTTATAAGGTAAGATTTTTTTTTTCTCCTCTACTCTTTTTGTGTGTCTGGGACTCTGTGAAAAGGTAAATTCACAGTGCTCCCTCAGCAGGAAAAGAGGGAGAAGGAATCCCTGACTCCATCCTCTTTTTGCTGAGGGTAATTGAGTCAAGAATGACACAAACCCTTTAGAAAAGGAGATCCACAGGTTAAAGTAAGAAAACATGGCAGGAAAGTTGCCACAAGGTGGTTCTATCTAAAGTCAATAATATAGGGTTGAATGCAGGGTTGAGTTAATATTGTGGCTTTTGACTCCTCACAAAAGCCATTATTGCACTTGGTGACTCACGGAGCAAGGAAACAATTACACCTTTAAAATATTCCTATTGGGCCTTCAGGGCTTGCCCGAGCGTTTTACACTGAGTTTCTGCCACGTAAAGACTGAATCCTCCCCCACCTAATCAAAACAAGATATTGAGAAATTAGTTTTCAAAGGGAAACAAGATATTGAGAAATTACTTTTCAAAGGGAGATGCCCCTGCACAGTGCCAGAGCAGCAAGATGAAAACGCGCCCGAAGGCACGGGGCTGAGGACTTTGCTTCCACGGCAAACACGGCGAGATCAGTCCCATTTCTCCTTTGTGCTGGACAGAACTGCAGCTCTGACCTGCTGAGGCCAGCTCTTGCCAACACCTCTGTGTCCTTTCTGGACAGAGAAAGTCCCTGGTGGAAGGGGGGGGGTGGGTTTGGAGCTTTGCTTGAAGGTTTTAGAGATGTTGGAGTTTGATTAATATTTCTCACTAGGTCATTGAAGTGCCCGGGAGAACACGTCAATGTTGACAACGTGTTCTGTCGTTCCTACAACATTTTCTGCCTCTTTGCACTTCTGTACCAAAGGAAAGCAGAAATGCCTGCCAGACAACATTCAGAGAGCGGTGCAGATTCAGCAAAAATCATCATTTTCAGCAAAAGGGCTCAAGAGGGGTTTTGTCCAATGCAAATATAGAAATTGTATTCCATTCAACATTAGCTGAAATAGTTAAAAATGTGCACAAAGCAGAATTCTTATTACTGATGTTAGCCTCCCTTTCAAGGAGAAATTCAACTTTTGAAATACTTTTTGCTTCTGTTCTTATGGCATGTTCAAAAAAGGACAAATTACTGAGGTTGAGTTGAATTACACGGCCTAAAGTCACATTTGACATGTAAAAATTCTCCCTCCTGCGCTTTCAGAGTGTATTTCTGATATGTTTCTCCTCTGAGATATTTCTGTAATCCAGGGAGCTCATACTAGTACTATTAACTTGATATTAAATGGATAAAATTCTTTTAGGCACAATTTTTTTTTCATCATTTCTTTTGTATGAGATTAACCCCATATAATCCCATAAATCCACAAGGATATCATGTGAATGATAAATTAACTACCCTGAGGATACTGAAAAATTAATTCTCTGTGATTAATAATTTTATATACATACATCTACACCTGCACACACATATATGCATTTCTATAAAACGTCCTTAATCTTTTCATGGAAGTCCTGAATTTGTCATCTAAATAATGACTAGCAAGAATGCACATATTTACCAAATTTTTCTGCAGTCTATCCTCCGCTGACAATAAGCTGACAACACTGGCTTTTAAATTCTATGATCTCTGAAGTGAAACAAAGCAAGAAAAATATTAAAATTTAAATAAACTCTTCTCTTGCCTTAAAAATTAATTAAAGAAATGTTTTTACTTTCTTGATTAGATCACCATTTGATTAACATTTTTTAGCTGGTGTTAAGCTTTGATTTCATGCCCAGGCTCTTTCCCCTGCCATTCCTTTGTACCAGCCCAATACCTGTGTGGCTGTGAAGTTCACTGGATCAAAGAACTGATCTGCTTTATTAATTACCTTCTTTTATTCCCCCTTGCCACTCCTTCATTGGTATATTTGTGCAGCTTTGTATTTCAATGACTTCTGACTTTATGTTCAACACATGCATATATTTAGTATTTGAGATCATGAAATAGGCACACATTCAAAACAATCAAGAATAAGCTTAAACTCAAACTTCATAATTCATTGATCTCAGAATTAGTCAAACTGATATTTTGAGCTGTAGGGAAGAGTATGCCCTCCTAAATGTCATTGTCAGAGAGTTTCATGATAATCAGTAATTTAGGGAACTTGTGTTGATTCCTGGCAGGGGAAGGGTTTCACAGTGGCTCACTGCAAGCTCAAAGTATTTACTGGTTTTAGGTTGGAAATGCAAGATGTGTGTTCTATTTCCATCTGCCAGAGGTGGGGCAGTTCTCTGCTGTTCACGGGGCAGTGTTCTTTATCTCTCCCACAGCCAATCCTCCCTCCAGGAGCTCTCTGCTGTCCATGGGCCATTCATCATTAATCACCTTCTGTCCATGGCCAGGGAGTGTCCCTGCAGGGCTGATCCAATCCCACCATCCCATGGGGAGATGCCCCGCCCAGGGGAGGAGCCAAGCATTCCTGCCTGGATCCAATCTGAGCTTTGGGACACCCCAGCAGCCTCTGCCCCCTGCGCTGCCAGAGGAGCAGCTTTCTGCTGCCCTGCATGGCCAGAGGGAGCCCAGGCCCATCTGCAGCAGCCCTGGAGCTGCAGAGGAAAACTCCCCCCTTGTGCAGGATCCCTGCTGCAGCAGAGCCACAGCTGGGGCTGCAGGAGGGCTGAGCCCCCGTGGGATGGGGCTGGGGCACCCCCTGGCACTCAGGGGGCAGGGACTGCTCTACCACTGACCCTGTCAGTCGTTTGTTTTTGTACTATTGCATTCATATTTTTAATTTTCCTAGTGCAGAACTGTTACTCCTACTCCCATATCTTTGCCTGAGAGCCCCTTAATTTCAAACTTAGAATAATTCAGAGAGAGGGATTTACATTTTCCATTTCAGGGGAGGCTCCTGCCTTCCTTGGCAGACACCTGGCTTTTCAAACCAAGACGTTACTGAAGGTGAACAAAGAATCTCAGGCCTTGAAACCAAGGTTCCCCAGCAGGTAATCTGGAAATAACTCACATATGCAATGGGGTCTTCCTTACCATTCAGTTCTTAGCAGCTTAATTTTAACAGGTCAATTGCATGATCTGACTTCACCACAAAGCCCCTAACCACATTCACTGATTTCAGAAAGTGGTGAAATTCCGATTTCTATCCATATTTTGAAAACAGAGATTTCCTGGAAGGCAAAATTTTTCCCAGCAATTTCCCCAGAAATCACAGCTTTTTCATGTTTCATAAATGGTTTCATTTTGCCTGTGCACTTTTTAAGCCCTTATGCCTGTTTTGAGTAGGGTTTTTCTGAACCTAAGCATGGAGGATTTATCAACCCTGGACCCTGCTGGGCCAGGGCTGGTCAGAGCTTCATCTGTAAGACAGAAATACCCAAAATTCACCCAAGAGTATGAGCATCAAGCTGAGGAGTTCAAAGGACAAGCATCTGAAGCCAAAAATGCCCAACACTCTGCCTTGAGGACACAGAAGTTTAATACAGGTGGCATGAAAAAGGAATAAGGGTCTGTTAGAAAAGATACTGTAAAATAGTTATTTATCCCATACTATAAATCATGTGAGCTGCAGGGTCTTGCCCCAGGTATAATTTTGAGAGAAGGAAAATTCTAAAATCATAATGTATTAGTGTGCTTTGGATGAAGCCATCTAGTCTGGGAGTGTAAAGCTGCATGTAAGCAGAAGTCTTGAACATCTCTTTATGCCTAGATCTGTCATATCTTCAGATAATTTTTTAAGCTAAAAAGACAGGCATTTTCATGTGAATGGAAAGAAAACGCCACTTTGATTTCCACAGAGAGGAAGGCAGGAGGCAACCAAGAGCAAGAGAAACACAACAGTGTACTAAACCATAAAAGCAGAGGAAATCAGTGAAAACAAGGTGGAGGTACACCGCTTAGCAGGATTTCTGACATGCCAGACAAATAAATAAATTGCTGCACTTGCTTTGAATGCAGTTCTCCTACATATGGGCATGTTGAATCCACAGAAAAGGAGGTGAAGGGGCCACAGTATATGTAAAGAAATATTTATAGTGACTATTTTGATCTAGATATTTAAAGAAAGAAACATAGGAAGAATTGCCATATGCTTT
This sequence comes from Melospiza georgiana, assembly GCF_028018845.1. Lineage (NCBI taxonomy): Eukaryota > Metazoa > Chordata > Aves > Passeriformes > Passerellidae > Melospiza > Melospiza georgiana. The sequence goes on along the minus strand of NC_080465.1, from coordinate 2,125,752 downwards.
AATGGCAGAAACTCCTGGCATTTAGCAAAACAGAGCTCCAAGATGCACAGTGGTGGAATTGTAAGTTGTCCACTGCCAAGATTAAAAACATTAAAATGGAAGGGAACGTGATCAAAAAAGTCACCTGTGCAAATGCTTACATATTTCTGCAATTCTCCACCCACGCTGATAATGGGAGATTTTAACAATACAGATTGGCACTGAGTAATGTAAACATCCTGACCGTGATGAAAGTGCCTGCAAGAGAATGCTGTGATCCACCAAATTAAAAAAAAACAAAACCAAAAAACCCTCCAACCACAGGAGAAACTGTCTTGGAAACAGTATTTTATTTATGGATACTACAAGACTAAGGAAAGTTGTAATGAACATGATCATAATTGATTGAATTCAACACAGGAGCAAGAAATTGCTTCAGAGAGTGGGAGAGCAGAAAGAGATGCAGCTGCATCAAGGAAATTCTGGGGCCTTAGAAATCTGGGAAGTAATATGGAATCAAAATAGGTTAAATTTTACATTCAGAAGATGGGAAAAGGTTCTTGCTTCCCATTCTGTGTTTGCTAAACATCTGCAGGCAGATTCTGTAAATACTAGATGTTTGTTGAAGTGTCTCTTAGCAAGCTGATAAGCTCATTCCAGAATGGCTGAATTTGTTTTCAGGCTGTCAGTGCTCTCACACTCCACTTTACCCTGATTTTGCCTCATCCTCATTTCTGCTTTAAATGAGAAGCAGCTGGTTTAAATACCATTTATGCCTGAATTGCTAAAACCAGCCATAGCTAATAGGAGAGGAAAAGAAAGACAGAGAGAGAGAGAGGGAGAGAAAAGAAAAAGAAAAAGAAAAGAAAAGAAAGAAAAGAAAAGAAAAGAAAAGAAAAGAAAAGAAAAGAAAAGAAAAGAAAAGAAAAGAAAAGAAAAGAAAAGAAAAGAAAAGAAAAGAAAAGAAAAGAAAAGAAAAGAAAAGAAAAGAAAGGAAAAGAAAAGAAAAGAAAAGAAAAGAAAAGAAAAGAAAAGAAAAGAAAAGAAAAGAAAAGAAAAGAAAAGAAAAGAAAAGAAAAGAAAAGGAAAGGAAAAGGAGAAACTGAATATAAACAAGTCTGAATCTCATCCATGCCAGAAACAGACTGAGAGGATGGTCAAGGTGGTCCAAATATGGTTAAAATCTCATTTTAGTGTTCAGTTTCAACCCTTCCCTTCTCAGGCCAGCTGAGACTAGCTGCACTAGTTATTCCAGAGGCTTTTGGGACTGCTCAGAAGGATTTGAGATGGGTGTCACACAAGGATCCCAGGATCTGGGTGCAGCACAACAGTTGTCTCACAACTGAAAAGTGCCACACATGAGATAAAATGGAAGGGAGTTATCTGGGGGATTGGCTAAGAGGAATTAATTGTGGTGAAATCAAATGGTGGAATTAAATAAGAGGGAAAACCTAGGTGGAGGTATAGGAAAAAGAGTCTGGCACAAAGTACAGGAGGCTGATGAGTAACATGATAAATCCTTGTTGCACAGCAGTGATATTTGGGCTATAAAAAACTAGATAAATTATTATAAATGCATCCTGTAAAACAGCTTGTATGATCCAATTTTGCAGGTTTTTTTTAATTCTACATCAAGGATATTTTACATATTCTGTGATGTGACTCAGGAATCTTTGAGCGTTGTGAGGTAATTCTGAGACAGCAGTCAGTAATTTACGTAATTAGCATAACAGTATTTAATTATATGATTACTGTAAATATGTGCAAAACTTTGATGGTGTAATTAGAATGTGTAATAACTACTTGTAATTACATAATTAAGTGTGATGACATAACCAAACTTCTAATGGGGGAAAAAAAAGTATTTTCAATCCCAGCTATAGAAAATGGTATAGTGCAAGTTATAGAGATGGTAAACTATTTATATTTATATTTACATTACTATATATATTTATATTTACATCAGTATGAATTCTTCAAAATAAGACCCAGAAACACAGAGTGTGGATAACACATTTTGCAATAGAGCAGCAGAGTTCTTTCACTATTTCAATAAACTGGAAAGCTTCAATTTTTTTGTACATATATATACTTTCTCTTATATGCTCTCAAAACCACAAATGCATGTTTGTGCTTATAGATACAGACACATAAAACTTAATTCAGTTTAATATAGGAGATATGCAACTTCACACACAAAGTTATTTTTGCATATTGCTACATATACATCTATCTAAAAAAAAGGATATAAAATAACAGATGATGGTTCAGGAAATGCAATGATCACTTAAGTAATAGCTCTGACTACCCCATGCCCAGCAAAACAGGAGATTGAGCTGATGTGATCTATTATCTGAGCAGTGCTCATGATGCAGCCAAAATAGAGAAGGGATAAACTCTGAAGAGATGGGTGAGATTCCTGGTAGAATTCCAAATGGCAATTCAATTGCACCTAATAAGGAAATGCATGAATTGCTTCACCAGCAAATTCTGACAAGCACTTTAATAGCTTTGGTTGGTTTGGTTTTTTTTTTTAATAAATTCTTTCTGGCAGCCACAGAGACCTCAAAGCAAATCTTCATCTTTTATTCCTCTCTAGAACTACATACACATTATGTTGCATGCCTCAAATATTTTTCTGCTGTGTATAAATCTGGGAATTCAGTGAAGCCACTTCAAATAAACATTTGTTGTTATTGGTCCATCCTGTTTCCCATTGTCATTCTCCCCCATACATCCACAATGTAAAGGCAGGAAAAAGAATAATATTTTTCAGCTCTGTTATGTTTTCAGCTTTTGTTATGATATTTGATATTTTTCAGCTTTTGTTATGTTTTCATTTATTTATGATTCAACTTGTAACACCTTTTTTCTTTTTTTTGCTACATGAAGTAGGATTTTGCTTGCACTAGGAGCTCCTTTTCTTCAATGTGGATTAGCCTAGTATTTCAGGTATTCTGTATGTAAAACCCAAACCCAACTAAAGCCAACTCTCAAATATTTTCCTATTTCTTTTTATGGCAAGATACACTGGAACTATATTAGTTTTACCCAAAACACCATAATTTTAACATATTTTGTTTGACTAAAACACCCAGGCTCTCATTTAAAACCCAACAACCTCTAATACCTAAATATTAAGGTACATTGCAATTTGTGCCAAAGCAGTTTATTCTATTTTTGTCATTTTTGGTCTTCAGGATTACCTAGTCTATCATACATGAAGAACTTTAGGAATCAGACCTTTATGGTGCATCCATAGTCAATGCTATTGAAAAAATCATGTGAAGTTTTTCCCAGGACAAATCCATTAATGATTGTTAATTCTATTAATGACTTCCCCACAAAGCAGTGGTTCAGATATCAGGGGCTAGAGACATGTCAGAGCAAATAACAGATATTTTTGCCCCTTCCCTACATTTGTTGATTTCTGCCAAAACATTGCTGAGGACAGGATTTTTGATGAGATGAAACCTCAGCCTGAATAGTATTTTTTGGTTTTTATTCTAAATTACATTATTTTACTTCTTCTTTAACAATAGATACTTATTATACATTTTGAAAATGTGTCCATCATTTCAGATGCTTTACTTGAATGTGTGACAGATTTGCTCTCTGAAATTCCCTCAGTTTTGAAGGGAATAAGTTGGCTATTTTGAGGTTTCTTTATATATATATATATATATATATATATATATATATATATATATATAAAATACTTCTGTAAAGAAGTATTTTCACAGTAAATTAAAGTGTTTTGGTTTTGTTTATTTTCCCCGTAAAAATATAATCTTATATATTATATTATATTACATTACATTATATTATATTATATTATATTATATTATATTATATTATATTATATTATATTATATTATATTATATATATTATATTATATTATATTATATTATATTATATTATATTATATTATATTATATTATATTATATTATATTATATTATATTATATTATATTATATTATATTATAAAAAAAATAATGGTTTTAAACCATGCTGTACTTACTCTGTTGGCAGTTCCTTCCCATAAATTCACCTGGACATTCACAGGAATAGTTGGCCACAAGATCTGTGCAGATTCCACCATTCCTGCAGGGTTCAGCTTCACATTCATTCACATCTGCAGGAAACACACAAAAGGATGCCATGATTAGGAGAGAAATGGTAAAAGCAATATGCACATGTTTAAAAAGAATTTTTAAAAAAGAAGAAAAAACGAGATAGAAGTTTTATTATGTCCTGTAGTACAATATAATTCAAAGTCTTGCTCAATGATTTCCACTGTAACTTCCAGATGATATCAGGGCCAAAAGTTTGGCCTGAAAAAAAATTGAAAAAAAACCAAATTGTAGTAGCTCTAATGGAGCAATCAGTAGAGATTCTTGCAACTTCAAGGAAAGTAGTTACTTCTGTATCAACAGATGCCAGTTAAGGATGCGTCTCAGTTCATCTCAAATTCATTAAACATCTAATTGACAAGGCTGTTTAACCATCTAAAAAAATTCCCTTTCTGTGAATGAGTTAGTGGGCAAATTGAAGGTAATAACTCAATCTAGAAGCCAGCAAATTGCTTTAAATTCAAAAGACAGAAAAGGTGGGTAATCTCACTTGAGTTCCTCTTTTTCAGTGCACTTTGTCAAACTCTGCAAGAATAAAACTCCCCTGTGTTTTTCAATGTAGCAACCTTAGGTGTAATATCAGATTCCTTTTCTCAAGTGTGACATAGAATTTTTCAGTCAACATTAAATAGGCATGGGGATTGTATTGATGCATCATAATTAAAGTTCTCAGTCTCCACATTTATATTTGTTCTGCATGGACTGGAAATGTTGTATAGTTTTTACACACCATTTTAAAAGGACTGCACCTTTGAAGTTAAATATTTTAAAGAGGATACAGGATGTGGTAGATATGGTAGAAAACATGGTAGATAATAGGGGAAATCACTGGGAATTGAAGTCATGCTCCTTGCTGTTGTGTTGAATCTGTTTCTGCCCCCAAAATGCCTTTGTTTGTTTGGTTGGAGTTTTTTTGGATTTTTTTTGTTTGTTTTTTTTTGTTTGTTTGTTTTTGTTTTTTGTTTTTTGTTTTTTTTTTTGCTTTTGCTGGCATCCACTAACTAAAGAAAATGCTACGAAAATGTCTAAATCTTATGCAACACAGCTTTGCTCAGGAGAAGCAGAATTCAGTTCTGTCAACAAAGTTTCTTGAGATTTGGTAGTTTGGGTATGTGACTTCTGTACTTTCAACTTGATTTTTTTTTTCTCTCATTTTCCAGGAATCTGTATTCAAAAAATCAGTGTTTTATACAGTGAATAGGATAATCTTCCCATTTCTGTGAAGAGAAATGCAGATACAGGTTTTCTGTGAAATAGGAAGGTTTTCAGATTTTTATGCTAAAATTAATGGTGGCAATGGATCCCTGGGCCTCTTTTTAACCCCTCATGTTTTTCTATTTCTCGCTTTTAAAGATATTACCTACTGGCAATAATAAAACTTTAGAGTCAGCTGAATTTTTTCTATTAAAGTTGAGCAAGAGGAGTAACAGCTTAGAGTTCAAGAAATAATACCTGCCAAGGGAAATGACCAAAGAGCAGACCTGCTCAGTTCTAAATTAAATTCTTTATATGTATTTATAAAATTTAACAAGGTTCTTCAGCTCCCTATTTGCCTTTTTAAGCAAAGCCCATTAACCTTACATTTTTATCAGGTTATTCATCATTTTAATACAGGCTAACACATTTGTGGGGTAAAAAAAAACAAGGTCACTGTGAACTAAAAAACATTAAGTGAACATATGAACTATCTCCCACTATGCAGGTGGTAATTTATCCTCTTAAAAGCTTTTCTGTGTAAAGACAGTATCTTCTCAAGATTTTTTTTTTCCTATTATTACATTCTTCCTGAAATAGGAGGATAAAATGCACAGCTTTCCAGAATATTCCATATTGTCTGTGTGGTGATGGAGAAATATAAACTGAGCTTGGAGCACCACATCCTTTTAAAACAACCCTCATATTCCATCCTCATGGAGCAATAAGCAAGGATCAGAGCAGAAAGATGGAAGTCGGTAATTATTATCTTTGTTACTTGGTTGCTACAATGATTTTTTTCCAGTAATTTCAGAAACTTGAGTCCCATCAGTTCAAACAAATATGTCATATTTGATGAAAGAATGAGGTAAGGCTGGTCATCGCATCATGCCTGACATGCTCAGTCGAAAAGAAAATCAACTAAACCCTGTTAAAGAATAGAAAAACATTCTTTACCTTGTGTTGAATAATAACTTCTACAGAATTACATATTTTCCCGTTATTATTTAATTTGACTGAACATGCAGAGGAAGAATATTTAATTAAGGATGGTTTCTATGAATTGTGGTGAGTTTATGTTCAAATTCCCAGATGTGCCAATTCTGATAACACACTTTACACCAGCTGGTGTGTTCCTTCCTTCTGGAAAACATAAACTTTGTTATGTTACCATGACAAGAAGTAAATTTCACTAGAAATTTTTAAATACCAGAGTTTCTTGAGAAGTTGCTCCTACAGACAATAAAGACTCATGCAGAAAACTCTCTGTTATCAGATTCTAATTCTTCACCAACCACATAATCTACCTACATAAGAAGGATAAAGGTTTTCTTTTTATGTAAATTAATAATGCACAGTAAAAATCACTGCAGGATGCTCATAATTTTTCAGGTAAGGTTAGGTCTTAGCCTCAAGGCAGATCCTTTTGCTTTGCACCAAATAAAATGCAGGGACCTGGGTGCTGCCAGAGAAATCTGAGTTCCTCACAGAGGGAGGCGGTGGAACTGATAAACACTGAGTGAAAAGGACTCATCAAAAGACAGAGGGAAGGTCTGGATCTCTAGATAGTGTTCAGTTAGATAAAAACCAACAAACAAACAAGCAACACTAAAGGAAATGAAAGAAAACCAAGAGGAACTGCAATACCCAACAAACTGAAGAAAGCAAAGGAGAACAAAAACATCCCCAACCCAAACAAAACGAGACAAAAAAACCCAAACAAAACCACTCCAAAACTCCCAGCCTCAAAAAACCCAAATGCCCAACCCCTCATGATTTCTCTACTGAAGAGGGATTCTGAAATTCAGGATGATGCAGGAACAGGAAAACTGAAGTTTTCTGTAAACAGTTTGTTCCTTGAAAGATATAGCTTGAAGGGCTGAGAGAGTTGATTAGGAAACAAAGCCTATGCTAAGGTTTCTTTTTATGCTGCAGATGATTAAATTTAAATTTCCTATCTCCTAATATCAATCCATAATCACAAAGCTATTAAGCAGACTTCTGTTTGAAGCACAGTTGTGTTGCACCCCAGAACAAAACTAGGAAAGTAGTAGAGAGCTTGGCTATGTCACATAGCGACTTGGAAAACCATCAAGGGGCAGATTTCTGTGGTTTTCTCTTCCTTTGATGGATTTTATATACATATAGATACTTATTTAATCCTCTAATTATTTAATAAAACATTGATAAAACAACTACTTGCAAATGCAATATTATTAAAAATGCCTAGCCCTCATTTTGGGTTTTACCTGTTAAATACAGTCACACATATTTTCCTGAAAAATCACCCCCCATGAAATGGGCATTTAAATTATGCAGCTCTCATAATTAAAAATTTAACTCTTACATAAAGCCCTTTGAGTCCTTCAGGAAGCTACTTGGTACAAACCTGACTTTTTTTTCTGAAGGAGGGACCAATGAGCTCAATTTATCTGCATTTTTTTTTTGGCCAACACACCTTGTGCTTTGCCTGTGAGTTCACACCAGTGTCTTGTTCCTGTCCCCTGCCTGTTTGTTCTTTTCACAGCCCAAATTCCTGGTTCCTGCCACCTGAGCCCTTGTTTCTGGTCCAGCACTGCCTTTTGCCATGCAGGCTTCCTGAAGCTCTCCCCTGCTGACCAGAACATTCCTTCCTTATATTTTGGTTTTGTTCTCATTTTGGCTTCTGGATCACACTCAGGCTGCTCATCTCAGCCTTAAGTCATGTTTTAAAATCAGTCTTCTATCATGATCAAGTGGTTGGCCAATCGCAGAAACAGCATTTTTGTTCAAGAGTCTTCACTGGAAGACAGCATGGCCTTTATTAGGAGAATTGATCCAACAAAATCCATTTATCCTTTATAAATGTTGCAAATATTTTTCTTTCCCATAACAAAGTCAATTTAGGATACCATTTAGTACAATTTAGGAACAAAAAAATGATCTAGCTATATCTGTTTTATAATTGGCTTCTGTGAAGACCCACAGCCATACATTGGATAAAGAGCAACTCCCAATGTGAGTAACTTCACACTCCCTCCTGTGCCCCAGGTTTCAATATTTTCAAAGAAAACCCAAAATATTTCCCTACACATTTGTGCTTCAAAATAAAACTGTTATATAGCTGACAATGTGCTCAAATATCTTTACTTTTGGAAGCTGGTATGACATAATGTGGACAAAAAGATAATATGGAATAATTATCTTAAAGTTTTAATATCTTTATAATTATCTTTCTTTGGGGTTTAAGTTAAGCTATTCTTGTAGTTGCTTGATGGTTCTTTATAGATTTTTAAAATGCATTCTAGGTGTCTTTTCTTTATTGTGTATCGGTCCTGAATGATTAAATTACACACGTCAAAACCATATCACTGAGTTCACAGAAAATGTATGATCTTGCTTGCAGAATTTTGTAGTACCTTGTTATCATTCAAGCTTGATCTTTCAGATATTCAAAGTTTTTATTATTAATTTCCTAATATTATGAAACTCGGCTTATACACTCTTATTTTTTATTTGCACCAAATATTTTATTGCTCAAGGACCAAGTATTTTTAAGAAATACTGAATGGCAGAACTCCATTGAAAAGAATGAAATTATACTGGTTTTATTTGGCAAATAGTCTGGCTCATGAGAAACTGAAATTTAATAAAATTATCTTAACAGTGAGCTACTCAGTGATATGATAAAATTTGAAGGATTGCAGCAATTCACATATGGAAATACACATCTTCTTTAAGAGTAAAATATTTTAGTTAAAATGTTTACCAAAAAAAAACCCCAAATCCAAGCATTCTTCCTCATATTCATACCATTTATAAAAACAAGCCTAAACTGTAAAGATCTCCTAAATTAGATTAACTTGCTGTTTTTGGTTTTTTTTCCCTAGAAAGCTAATAAATAAATAAGTAAATAAATGTGTCTAAACAGAATGAAAATGCATCAGAAAAAGCACAGGTGGATGACCTTCAATTTTTGGCTAAAGATATGGAATGTATATATAATTGTCACAATAATAATTTATCTTAATAATCTTAATTAGAGGTTTAAGAAGGTCTCTAACATGTTCCAAATGAATGTTTGTTTGTAATTTACATAAACAGATAAACTGTAGCTTCAGCTATAACTGATCCTTGACTTAATTAGGATTATGCAAAAACAAGCACTAGCACGTGTTTGGCTCAACACTGGTGTGAAACTTTTACAAATAATGTGGCATATTCCTGTGAAATACAGGAATTTAGTATATACTATATATTAAATATCCGAATTGGATGTGTTAACATTCCACGCAGGACCGGCATCTGGTACAATTCAGAGGTTTCCTTTGCTTTTTCAAAGCCAGTTTCCTGACCACAGAAGGCTCTGAAAACACTGTGCCAAAAGAACCTGCAGGAAACTTGAAGTGCTATGTGCCATGCTGAAGGGATTCACTATTCAGATATCCTTCTTTTGCGATCTTCAAAAAGAGAGAAAAACTGCTTTACACTGGAGACAAAAAAGTACAGACCTCTTGCTCTTCCACACTTAGAGGTTAAGCATTGTATTGCCCCTGATCTCATAATTCCATATAAAGCTTTTTCCTCCTCCTGTATTTTTACAGGAGGAGGAAAATGTAATTATTCTGTAATTATTCCTGTAATTATTACTGTAATTATTCCATATTATCTTTTCGTCCACACTATGTCACACCAGCTTCCAAAAGCAAAGACACTTGAGCACATTGTCAGCTATATAACAGTTTTATTTTGAAACACAACTGTTTTGGGAAGTATTTTGGGTTTTCTTTAAAAATATTGAAACCTGGGATAATCCACCACAGGGCTGTCTGTCAGGATTCTTCCTGAAACATTCACTACAAATATTTTTGTATTTTATATTATATTGTCCTGGAGCTCCTGCCTAGAATTCCTTCAGAAACTGCTTCTCCAACCATTCTCACATTCTTTTTTCAAAGCAATTTTATCTCTTCTTGGGCACACATTTTTAAACATACTTCTCTAACTAGACTTCTTAAAAAATAAAAGAAGATATTTCATGCCACCTGTTAACAATTCAGTGTTGTTTCCCTTCCTATTGGGTCTAAAATATATCTAGGTCAAGTAGTTTCAGGAAAATTGGAATATATAGTTAGATCCTCTTCATTTTGATTTGTAAAAATCCAGGCTCTGAGAAAATAAAAAGGAAAGACTATCTTTATTTTAATTTATACCTTCTTAAATTGCATATGGGAAGTAAAATCCTTAATTTAGACAAACTAGCATTTTTTAGGATGACTAATTTCTTTCTCCACCATTTAATTTTTCATCTTTTCCACCTGCCATTTACACTTCTGTTCAATATTATAGTTACAGATATTGTGTCATAGTAGCAGTGAAATTAATAGGGGCATGTATTTAGAAGTCCAGTTTAAAATCAATTTATTGTCTATAGCATTTTCCTATCGTTCTTTGCATTACATTGTTGCACTTACCTATGCTACCCTTACTTAAAAAAAATTCAAAATTAAATTTAAAGTTTTGAAGTGATTTCATTTCCATACAATAATATAACTATAATCACAGGTTTCAGAATGCTAGGATTAAATGTAAAACTACTGGAAAAACAATAATTTAAAAAATAATAAAGGAAAAGACATTCTAGAATACATTTCTACTTTAAATTGTCTACTTCAAAGGGTTTAAAATCAGACAGGGCTCTACAAGAAATGTTGCCACAGTAGTGATATATCTCATGCTGTTGACAAGATTTTTTTTTTTTTGTATTTTTACATAATTTTTCATCCCTGTTTCAATTTTGAGAACTCTCATAAAATAGACCATGCAGTGAAATTATACTCAGCATAGGTACCTACTCTCTATTATGCAAAATACTTATCTTTTCCTTATAGCCACTGAAAAGTTATTACAATGTTCTCTGTGGAGTCATACTTCCAACACGGGACTAGTCAGTATTTCCTGATCTTCTATTTACCTGTTTAAATGCCTATTTAATGGCTTTTCATCTGAGTTAATTTTAACCTAATGAATTTTTGCAATAGCCTAGCCAGGATGTTCCTTATTAGTTTTAAAGGAGTTGGTACTTTAAAAGTTTTAATATGTATTGAAGCAGATTTTTCATTTTTAATTACTTTTAATGAATACTGGCATGAAAACCTTCGTCCCATTAAGTAACTTACCATTTAATTTTACACTGTAGAAGTACATCTTCAGGGCAACTATTCCTGGCGTTTCCAATGAACCTTATTAAAATAATTGGCTATTTATATAACAAGCATTTGACAAATCATTTAAACTGTAGTTGAGGAAAAAAAAAATCTTATTAAAAAGGGATTCAACTGGTGAATCATTTTTCATTACAAGCAATGCTCCAAAAATCTCAGCTTCTGGAATAAGTTAAATTATGGAGCATTGGAGCAACTGAATGATTTGCTAGAGGAGTGTAGGTGGTCACGTGGCAATAAGTCCAATTATTTTCACAATTAGTTTGACCCTAAATCAGTAAATTAGCATTATTTCCCTTCATACATCCCAGAAAAGTTGTATCCCTTAAAGATGCAGTTGTTTATGCATTTCAGAATAGAGTGAGGGTAGGGTTGCATTGTTTTTAAGTGAGCATGGCTATGGCACAGGTTTTTAAAAATGTCACTAGACAAACAAGTCCAGGAAGATACAAAGATGGATGTTCTAAAATGACAAAACCGAATAATTATGTTGGTTTTTTTTTTTCACGTGTCTTTATTTGATATACACAGGGTGAAGTGTACTCATTTATGGCCAATGTGTATAAATCTATTTAAACAATCAAAAATATTTGTTTCAGGCACTTGCATAAGTGCACATATATGTGCTACATAGAGGGTAACTTCAACTCTTTGCTGGTGGTTTTCAAATTCAGACCCCTAGCTGATCAGAAATACATTTATGTTTTACTGTTAATGGATCTTGTATTTAATTTACAGCTGCAGGTTGGTGAATGTCACCAAGGAGGGAAACACTCATCACCAATTCTGCCTTTTGGGCTGGGGTGATTTCCTTGTCCCCTCTGCAGAGGTGAAAAGGAAAACCCCAAGAGCTCATCTCCCTCCCCACAGAAGATGCAGCAGCTCCACCACATCAGCAAAGACTGCCTGGTTCAGAAAGAAAAAATATTGTCTTCCAGTGTGCACATAAAATCTGCATCATAACCTAATGGTATGGGTGCCACAATTCCTGTAAAAATCTCTACTTTTGGTGAGAAATGGGAGGAGGTTCAATGCTCTCATGAGCATTGACATAAAGAAGTCAGAAATCAGCGTTTTAAACTCCTAATTTTACATTAGGGCGAAGGCTCTCCTCGCCTTGCACTCTTCCTAATTTTGGTGTATGTCTTCTGCAGAATTATTCTGAAGCTCCCTTAAATATGTAGTGACAAAGAAATTGGAGAGGGTGAGAAGGGAGCAGATTAATTTCTCTTTAACAGTGACAACTGCTGGTATGGAAAAGAATGTTGCTTTTAAGTAAACTGCAAAAACTGCAAGACTGTATGCATAAACAGCTCTGCTAGGTACATGAAAGGATCACACACAATAAATACATTTTCAGAGCCAGATGCCACCTGACTGACTTGTGGGGAGGGCAAAATAAGATCTGACAAGATTACAAAGGATACCTATTATTTGGAGGTAAGTAACATTTTAAATACTCTTTATGGTGCAGTGCCTACACATCTGCACCAGAGAACATCAATTCACTGTTAATGTTGTGTTGTAACAGGGCAATTCCTGAATATAATTCCTGAATTGAATTCATTGCAAATGTACAGCTGGTGGTTTCTTTAAAAAAAAATACTTTTTAGAAAATCCCAGAATGGTTTGGGTTGGAAGGGGCCTTAAAGATACATAATCCAACCACCTTCCACTATTCCAGGTTGCTCCAAGCCCTGCCCAGCCCAGCCTTGCACACTTCCAGGGATCCAGGGGCAGCCACAATTAATGCCATTCATGCCCCTCTGCATGGTCCCATTTCCTCACCTCCCTAGCAGCTAGCACTGGCCACACTCTGTGTCTTGATCCCACTGAAAATCCCTGAGTGCAGTTAATTTGTGCACTTCCAGAGCATCCCGGCGAGCTGATTCGAACACAAGTCTGATGGGGATGAATTTTCAGTGGAGGTGGGCATCATTACTTTTTGGCAGAATCAGACAATCCCACCAGAGGACCAAACAAATCTCAAGCCAAAGCACAACAGACAGAAAGCCACGTGTGTCTCATGGCATCAGACGCTTAGCACATGATGAGAAAAGGAAGACAAACAGGGTTCATGAATAGTTTTCAGTGTACTTTGAGAAAAGCAAAGTATGCCTGCGTCTGTAAGAAGCTTGGCCTTACAGAATTTTGTGTGCAGTTTCAGAGCTGAGAACACATCTGCACATGCCCACATAGGTCTCAGGCCTGTTTTCTCTGTACAAATTCTAGAATGTCTGGGTGGACTGAATTTCCTTTTGCCTACTGGAATGGTTTAAGTAAATTCCCAGTATGTCAAATCCCAGGAACTTCAGATTGCTGGGCTATTTTCTTTTAGATTATTTTAATCTCACAGGGATCCAGATCTTGTGCTCTCAGCCTGCTGTCACACAAAGCAAAACATGATAAGTAGAGATGATAAAGAGATTTTCTTTAAAAATACACTCCTGACTCAAACTACAAGTCTTAGCCAGGTGATCTACAGAAATAATTGTATGTCACTTAAGAGTAAGTGCAGAATAAATGCAAACTACATCAAAAATCCTAGGTATTCATATGAAAATGTGACAGCACCGTAGGTTTTGCTTGAGATATTTTATGAATACAAAGGGATTAATTTGTGATGCAGACTGGTTTCTTCCATTACACCATTTTATCATTATACTGAGCTTCAAGCACAAATACTGATTTTTGAAATTTTTCTTGCACAGGCAATGAGTCTGATGCAATATTCTTCTCTCCGTCTGTACAACGCTTTTTCTCAAAAGTGTATCCACATGAAAAAATACTGCTTATAATTTCTAAAGAGTAGCTAGACTACTGAATGTACTCCTGGATCTTCCTTCTAAGTTCTTTGACTTCAAACTTCTCACTGTAGTATAAAATCTGTAGGATCTGTAGTATAAAACAAGCCCTCATAACTGAATTTGTTCTCCTTCTTTCATTTTTCAGAAAAAATTTCCATGTGAATTGTTCAATTTCCAAACAATAAAGCCACTCATAAAATTTTCAGCTAGTTCAATGAGCAGTACCAATATTTTTTATACTAACACGGAGCTGCAAACCCATATGCCAGCATGAGTTCCAAACACAAATACAATATTTTAATTCTGAATCCCTGACACACCTACACATACAGATGGCGGAGCACAGTAGCTTTTACAGGACCAAAACAACAAAACCAAGAAAACTATCTGAATTACAAAATTTGTCTTTTTTTTTTTTTTTTTTCCTAACAACTGCTCCCAGACCAAATCCCTGTGTGACAAAATTCTAATTGATAAACACTCTCTCATTAAACAATCAGATTTAATTTCAAAATTTCATTTATTTCTTTATCTTCCTCACAGGAGTGTGCTGGTGTGTCTGTGAGAAAGTTGCTGGTGCAACAAAGACCGAACACAGTTATTCTTTTAAAGCTTCAGGTGGCTTTGTTGACCCTGAACCATCATAGTGGCTGTAATATGGGTTGCTGTGTCTCCCTAAATGGGCACAAAAAGTGGGAAAAAAAGAGGAAAATAGATGCTTTGTCCATCCAAAATTATCATGTGCTCTTCCTCTAACCATACACCTCTCTACTGTGGTTCACCAACTCTTCCCTGGGACTCAGTGCAACCTCACTATTGTAATAGTTTATTACAATATTTCTGTTATAAAAATAGGAATGTATGATGTAGACATTACAATGAGATAATTATTCACAAATTTAGAGTGGACTCCCTCCTTTCATTCAGTACTTTTTATTTTTAATTCAAATATAAAGAGAAACTTGTATGTATAAAACATCTCCATATGCTATATTTTTAATGCAGAACATGAACAAATTTAATCTCTTTGCAATCAAACAGCAATTCCTGTATTTTTGGAACATTAATTTCTTGCCACCATAAAAAAAAAAAAAAAAAAAACCAAAAAAACAAACAAACAAAAAAAAAACCAAAAAAAACCCAAAAACCAAAACAAACTACTCCTTAAGAAAGACACTAATTAGGGGAAGACAGATTTACCTGCCTACAAAAAAAGTTTACAATGGCTATTGACAGCCTAAATGACTTTTACACCATAGAAACACACATCTTCTTAAAAGCACCATTCATTATGTAATTCAGTCAGTGCCTGGGCTGGAAGGAGCCCAACCCCTCACTTTAATATTGCCATAAAACCCCAAAGCAATCAGGAAGATCTATTTCCCCCCTCTGTGGCACCTTATGAAAGAAACTCAGCAATTACCAAGGCCTGCTTAAGAAAAGCCTCAGCCCCATACCCAGTTCTGGTTGAAACAGAAGAAAATCAGAAAGAAAAATCAAAAGAAAATAAAAATGAAAATCCGAAGAAAACATAACAACAAAATGCTGCCTAAAGAATACAGAATGTCAAGAACTTGTGACAAATAAACCTTACAGCTTTCTCTTTACTATAAGTCACTACTGCTGTAAAATACACTGCTGAACAAAGAAGGTTTTGAGAAAGCCATTGAGAGACAATTTAAAAGTGCAAGAAAAACCAACACACTGCACAGAAAAGGCAACAATTTTAACTGGCTGCACAGGAGAAGTAAGAGGGCACATAACAAACGTCTGCAAAATAACAAGTGGTGTACACAAGGCATTCAAAATCTGCTTTTCTCCCAGTATTGTAATAGACAAAGGATGAAACATTTAAAAGATGCTGAAAGACAGCAGGTTGGAAATTGAAAAGGGTTTTTTTTCAGTATACAGCAAAATTAGACTTTGAATCTCAACGCTATGTATGGGGAAATTGTTAAGATCAGTAACTCAACAAGGATAAAAAAGCTATTTGAATTGTGTATGGATAAAAAGAATAAACAATGCTATACAAGCAAATTCAAAGAAGACTGAAACAAAATTGGTTGGGATATTATACTTCCTACCTGGGACTTTAAGGCAATTTCTGGCTCTTACTGAATCAAATAAAATCTTCAAGGAAGGGGCAAGCCTCAGCTCCGGTACCTACTGCTTTAACCACAAAATTTATTTGGACTTCAAGGAAAACAAACACCTCCTTCCAATTGCCCCAGAATTGGTGTCACTCTTGTCCAATCTCATCACACGTTTGTTGTAAGAGGATCCATCAGCAAAACATCCTCCACTTTCAGCTGAAAAACCTGTCATTTTTCCCCTCGTTAGAGAATTTCCTTTTTCCAGGCAGTCAGTCCCCACACAAGTTTCCCTGGACTTGTGTGAATGGGACAAAGCCACCAGGGACTCCCACACGTGTTGGTTCTGCCATTTCCTTCAGACCCCTGACACGGCTTCAATTCTGGGGACATTTTACTGACTTTTCTTCCAATAGCCTTCAGTGGCTGTTTGTTTTTATATTCTTTACCGGTGATCTCTCTCAGATGTCTTTCAGATTACCTACTTTCTTTCGTATTTTGAGTTAAATTCTGGAAGTTTCACAAACTAATAATGATACATGCTTCCTCCTTCCTTTCCTGTCCAAGCTACTGGTAAAACACAGGGAAGAGTTTTCAAATTTCAGCTCTACAATGCTCAGAGGCACAAGGATATACTTACACATAAAACTGGCTACTGTACGGTGGAGTTTATTACTGTCCCAGTTAGTATTTTTTTGGCAGTATAATTTGTTTAAGCTATTCACAGAGTTAATTTTGATGAATATTAAACCCTCCCTCCCCCACAGAATAAAAAGGAATGTGTTAAAGTTTAGAACAGCCCAAACAGATATTTTTCTCCAAAGGAGGGACCATATTTTATGTGTGTCAGGAGGGGCACGGGATGAAAATCTGGTGTGGTGCAACTGCATGCACACTGGTGCATTAAATTTGCCCACTTGGCTCTTGGCATGGCTGGCTTGGATCAACCTGCATCTGTGCAAGAGAACAATGGGTTTTAGTCTTCAAAACAGGGCAGCTGCATGGAAGCCATCTGTGGGGAATGGTTTCTGGAGTGCCCTGCCACCCAACTGCAGCCAGGAGTGGTTTAACAAGAGCACTCATTCCTTTTAAATAAAATCTGTGACACATTCTGCACACTCATCACAGTAACTCCTTCCTGGCAGCTGTAAAAGCCACTGTGATTCTGCCCCTGGGATGGGGTAACATTGGATGCACGGAAAGACTGGGGAATGAGCGGCTGGGAAGCAGTGCCAGGGAAAGGGACTGGGGCTCCTGGCTGTGGGAAATAGTAAAGGTAAGATGATTTCCAGAAAGCTGTAAAAGCAGGCTTTTTTTTAAAAACAGAAAGAACAGAAAACTCAGAGCTAGCTGCAGCTGCGACATCTGCAAGTAGAAAAGGTTACAATAGTACAGCAAGCAAGCACATTAAACAATAGCTTGAATTTGAGACTGAGCCAAGATAGACCTTAGGACTGCAGAAAAATATGAAACAAGATATTCTATGTCTAACAAGATAGTAGAAAGTTTTAAGCTTAATAATGGAGTATTGTGTAACGCTGATACAAAGAAGACAAGCAAGCATTGTGTGAAGCAGGTGTAAATGTGCTTTCAGTGATTGGCTAGAAAAATTGTCTGTAAGCTTTAGCAATGTGCTATTGGCTGGAATGTTTTTAAAACGCTGTGCAGCAAAGAAGTCTTCGGCTGTTGCTGGCTGCTGTCTCAGCCATGTAATGAGGCTGATACTGCAATAAAATCTCAAGGAATGTACCCTAGCAGTCTCATCCTGTTTGTGAAAACACCCTCCAATCAAAAAGGGCAGTGGCAGAGTGTCCTGGAGCCAGCAGGGACACCAGGCCCAGCATGGCCGGCCGGGCCAGGCAGGGATTGTCCTGCTCTGCTCTGGGCCGGGCCGGCCTCACCTGGAATATTGGTGCAGTTCTGGCATCACAACATAAAAAAAGATGTTAAAGTGTCAGAGTGTGCAGAGAAGGCCGTGGGGATGGTGAACGGTGTGGAGGGGCCGTGTGAGGAGCGCTGAGGGCACTTGGTGCGCTCAGGTGGAGAAGGGAGGCTGAGGGCAGAGCCATCACAGCTACAGCTCCCCGTGAGAGGGAGAGGAAGGGCAGCTCTGATCATCTCCAATCCCTGATCTCTGCTCCCTGGGACACTGGCAGCACCTGAGGGAAGGGCTGGAGCTGGGCCAGGGATTTGGGATGGAGCCCAGGGAAAGGTTCTTCCCCAGAGGGTGCCGGGCACTGCCCAGGCTCCCCAGAGAATGGCTCCCCAAGGCTGCCAGAGCTCCAGGAGAGTTTGGGAAACACTCCAGGGATGCCCACGGTGGAATTTTGTGTGTCTGTGCAGGGACAAGGTTTTGACTTGTTAATTATCATGGGTCCCTTGAAGCTCAGGAGATTCCTTCACTGCATACTGAATTTTGCTGGTAGATATTATGCATCAGGTCAACTGGCCAGAAATGTGTGGCCACTGGCCTTTCCAGCTGTGGCATCACGGGAAAAAGGCTCTGTCCAGTGGATAGCTGGCATGATGGCTCAAGGTGGAATGGAAATCTGCCACAGGGCCTGTGCAGTTTTTCCCAACACATTTGTGCAGCACATGTGGGTATCACAGGCCATCCACGATGTGGAAGAAGAAAGCAGAGAACTCAGAAAAACCCTGAGAAGGGCTTGCTTACATTATTAAGTGTGTTTGATTAATAACCTTTATTCTTGGAGTGCAAGGATTTTAGTTATGTCTGGTGGAGTTAATGATCCTCAGAATATAAACCCACATGCAAATCAAACCCTTAAATCTGAACTCTTTGTTGCTTCAAACATGAATTTTCCTGGTTGGATCTCTCTTCTTTCAGCTACTTGAGGGGCAGGCTGTAACACATATCACGTCTAATGTCTCAAATCCCTACATTTTCCAGTATGCAGTCGCTAGCTGATAATCATAATAGTGCATGCTCTATATATCTTTCAACTGCCATTTATTTGTGTTGTGAGGGTTTTCTTTCTCTTACTTTCTTTTGTATATGTTTGTATGGGGGTTTTTTGTGGTAGTTTTTTTTTGGGGGGGGGGTTTTGGCTTTTGTTTGGTTTGGGGTTTTTTGGGTTTTTTGTCGAGTTTTTTTATGTTTTTGTTGTTGTTGTTGCTGTTTTTAATTTCCATTTGGTTTGAATTTTTTTTGGGGGGGGTTTGTTTTCTGGTTTTTTGTTTTATTGATTTGTTTGGGGGGTTTTTTGTTGGGGTTTTTTTCTTTTTTTTCTGTATTCTGTTTGTTTATTTTGTTCTGGTTTGGTCTTCTTTGTGTGAAAAAGCTGTCCATTTCAGTTTTGGGGATATTTCCACGGATTCTGACTTGTTCTAGGCTGTTTTAATATAGAATCACAAACTGGCTTGGGCTTTAAGGGACTTTAAAGATCACCAAGTTCCAGCTCCCCAGCCGTGGGTCTTCTCCAGCTCTCCTGGAGCCCCTTTAGGGCCTGGAAGGGGCTCTGATCTTTCCCTGGAGCCTTCTCTTCAACCCCAGCTCTCCCAGTCTTGTTTCAGAAGAGCCCTCGACATAAATCTTAATTCCAATCAGAGAAGTAAATGCTTTTTAAATAATAGAAGAATATTTTAAAAATGGGTTTGCTGTGATGTCAGCACAAAATCCAGTCCAGGCCTCTACCTGAGGCAGACTTTCCTGGTTTTGGTTACTTTATGGGCTTTGACATGGGAAACGCTATCTTTTTTTTTTTTTGTTTTTTCCTTTGCCACTGGGTAACCAGAATCTTTTCAGGCAACCACAGCAAATTAATATCAGTTTTACAATAAATCAAGAATACACAGTCAGTAAAATTTCTAATGATCTCTTTTATAGTTTACATATTAATTATTTACATGGGCAAAAGGTCAACAAATCTCAGAAATACTGACAGGGTGTTTTTTTGATGTGAATGATAAAATACCAGCTTTGAGAATGTATCTTGACTGCAAAATCAATCACCTGGCTTAATTGATTTGGCAACAGAATATTAGACATGAAAGAAATCCAAGATAAAAAGCTTTGTACAAGAGAACCACAACGTGGCTTTTGGAATTCTTGACAGTGTAGAAGAGACATGCCTTGCAACAAGGTCATTTTAATTTATCTCTTTATGATAAATTTGACAGACTTCCTACTTGATTTACCGTGAGTTCAGAATTGAATTGTTAAACTTCATGAAGCAGAGCAGTTTGTATCAAAGGAATGCTGTGAATTGAGCTAAGGTGATATTGTATATAAATGTTAAACTAAGTCCAGCAGTGAAAATCTCACAATTCTCCCTGACTGCAGAGAGCTCTGTGGCTGCCTCTCACAGCTCCCATCCCCAGAGACCCTCTGAACACCTGCAGAGGGTATCTGATTTATCATCCCATTTAAATCAGATTGTCTGAAAAGGACTGAATCTCATTCTCCCCCAAAGAATAACTCTTCACACAAGAGTTATTCACACAAACTAGTCTTTTCTCAAATCACTTCAGCTGCCTTCGGGGGTTATGGTGAGCTTGGGTCAGCTGTGGGAGGGCTTTATTTTGTCTTGAAGTTGACACAAACACACTTTGCTGATTATCAGGATCATTAGCTAACATGATATACCTCAATATTTTTAAAAGGATGCTGTGGACCCAGCAAACAACTCTAATGAATCACTCTGTGATGCACCAGCTGTATGTTCCTTACTCATTAATTAGGTGACAAAAGATGGCATTCCATCCAAAACTCGTGCTCAGCAATGTGTTTTGCTTGATGAAACTTGTGGGATTATTTACTTCTTTAACAAAGGTCAGCTCCATGATATTTTTTGGAAGAAGTGTTGCATGCCACGCTGATGCCTCAGGTTTTTGCTTTTCTATTTTTCACATTCTGTGCTGCTTCAGTGTGAGGGTCTGGGCTCCATATGAGGGGATGGTGAGCTCCGTGTACAGAGCAGGGAGACAAAACAATTCCTGCTCCAGCTGGGGAACAAATGACCCAAATCTCAGCCCAGGAGCACAAACACCGTGGGCTGGAGAGAGAAAAACAAGCAGGGTGGGACTGCCTGGGCTAAAGCTGGAATGGGACAATGAACTGCAAGGTGCAAATGGAGCAGAACTGATCCCAGGGACAGACCCCGTGCCCGGCCGTGCATTTTGGGGCCATTTTGAGTTCATTTTGTGACCATTTGGGTTCACTTTGGGTTCATTTTGGGGCCATTTTGGTTCATCTTGGGTGCAGCCCTGGCTGGGCTCTGGTGCTGCCCAAGGTGCATCCATGGAGGCTTTTTAATAAATCCCTGATTTATTCTTTAGCTCTGTCCAGCCTCTGCTCTAGGGCAGCCTGCACAAGGCATCAGTTTTTGGTGACCTAGATGGAGCAAAGGCATCTGGAAAACCCCCTGGACTAGAGCCAGAGGAACCTCCAGCTCTTGCTATCAATGTGACAGGTCCCATGATGGAGCATCCCTGAGCACATGTGTCCATGTGATGGTGTTTTCACATGAGCTCATCCACGTGGCTGGGCAGCAAACACTCATTCCCATGCTCCCAGCGGAGGAGGTGGGTGTATATTTTCACCAGATTAAGTCAGTGGAATTCCCCACGTTACCCACACAATGAACTGAGAGTGTGGCCAAATTTAATGGAATTGAGCATCCATATTCCAGTCCCTGGAGACACACTGACAATTTAAGGGACGTAACAAACATGAGGATGTTAGCTGAGGTGGACTGTACTGTTCCTGGACAATTCAAATTATAGGCAAGTATCTAAATGGAGCAATTAATTCAGGTAGGCTGGATTCAGTGTTTAGTCACTGTGAGCTGAATAACTGAACTAATTTTTACATGTGAGTGGAGCTGGATTCTTGACTGTTTCTTTGAGTTTTTTACCTTCTGTAACAGCTGGCTTCCAAATGCATCAACAGTGTAAGACTTAAAGAGCCATGCTGCTCTAGGTTTAAGAACCACTCATGCACAAAATGGAAACCCCAAAATTTCTCCCGTGAGCTTCTCCTCAGGCAAGTACTTGTTTCAAATGAGATTTGCATGTTAAAAAAAAAAAAACCAGTTTCTATTAAATTAACAGACAATACAGACTACATTTATAGGTTCACATATGACTGCTCAGTCACTAGCAGATGAATATCCCTCACTAATTGGCTTTGATTGCTGGTGGGGTGGAGTGAGAAGCAGAAAAGCTCCTGACTCTGTGTTAGCTCTACCCAGCAGTAACTATCAAAACATCCCTGAATTATCAATGTTGGTTCCAGCACAAATCCAAAACACAGGCCCACACCAGCTACTGTGAAGACATTTAATTCTGCTCCTGCTAAATCCAGCACACCCAAAATTTCTTTCCCCATGAGGTTCATTGTAAGTTCTCTACCTACACACTGCAAGATGAGGATACTGACCTGCTGTTCCAAATCTGATGTGAAAGTAGGAAATACTCTCCAAATAAATGAAAAAGATTAGAAAAAGATCAAGAAACTGCATTTTAAACAGGGTTAAATGACGTAAGTCTGGAGATTTTGCTCTTGAACTTAGATACTGTGATTCAAAATATTTCTTCATTATTTATAAAGACATAGCTAAAGAAATATGAAAAAGACATTTATTCAGAAATTTCAGGGTTTTTTCCCTTTTTTATTTAGCATTAATCAAAGCAAACCCACAAACACTACTGAGATAAGAAGATAGTACTTCTATTTCAAATACGCTTTTGTATTAAATCCCTGCAAAATACGTTTACCTTGTCCTTGCCATGGCATAAAACATGCATAGCAAATCATGTCCTGTTGTGTCCAGTGGGTTGGTAGTCAGGTCATTTTCCGAAGGCAGCAGCAGCATTCGGTGGTATTAGCTTGCTCATAATATAAAGGCCAAAGTCTGATATACTCCAGAAAACCAGATCCGATATTAATCCTTAAAGTGCAGGCAATAAAAAGGCTCCTATCTATAAATACAATAAAATCTACCATGTGGAACTTACTGTGCTGGCAGTGAATCCCATTAAATCCCTGTGGACATTTACAAACGTAGCCTATGAATGTGTCGCCTCGGTATGCTTCACTAATTTCACATATCCCACCATTATGGCATGGATTGGGGAGGCAGGGTCCTGTGAGAAGGGAAAAAAAGAAAAAAAAAAAAAAGAAAGAGAGAGAAGTATGTACACATCCACAATAACAACCATAATAATTTCAGTCATTTATAAACATTCATGAAAGAAATAAAATGCCTTACGCAGGCCTTTACATTCCACTAACTCAGTAAAATACACCCTTCACTTACTTCAGATAACTTGCCAGCAAGGATTTTTATGAACAAGAAAAAAAATATGAAGCGTGTCACTACTCATTAATCATGGCATTAGTTTTTAATGTGAGAGAAGACAGGAGACAGCGAGGCTAAATCTTGTTCTTCTGTTAAAGATAACAGGCATTCTAGTTTTTGCACCACTGAGGGAATAGGTATTAATCAAACATGCCTATCATGCACAGAGTGAAATGTACAATGTCCCTGAATGATCACTACATGTCAAGTTAGCATTCTGAGGAGATCTTTGCTATGGCTCCAGGTGACTTTCTGAAATGTGAGTATCTGGGCCAGTAGTTAGAAGCTACCAAGCCAAGTATTCTTTTCCATTCAGTGCCTCTGTAGCCACTTCAAGATGGTTTGATAAAGCTGTTCTGTCTAAATTTTCTTTTTCCCCAACGCGCCACATGCTAGAATGCATAAAGTTTCAGCATGGACATCTGCTACAATTGCAATTACTATAACCTTAAGTACCTTGAAAAATGGAATTGCTTGACCTGAGGTCCAGAGTTTACTCATTGAACACCACTGGAAAAGAGCTACTTATATTTTAATGTCTTACTAACACTACCCCCAGTACGACTCCTACCAGAAGAAAACATTATTTTGATGATTTTTTTCTCCCTATCTCATTTTAAAGAAGTGGTAAACATTGTTTAGAAAGCCTCACATGCAAGTTTGTCTTGATTTGTAAATTCAATAAAATATATGTTATTTGCAACCTGTGCTGTGTACCCTGAAAGGTGAAAACCACTGTTTGTTGAAACACAATGTCATAATCCTTCACTCACTTTAAATTGCATTTGGAAAAAAATACCCAAAGCGAAAAGAGAAAAGAAATCTAGAGCATAATTTACTGACAATCACAGTTGGAAATTTTGAAATCCCAGAATCACAGAAGTTGGAAAAGCCATCAAGTTCTACCTGTTGCCCAATTTGTCGCCAACCCAGAACACCTCCAGCCCTTCCTGGGACGCCTGCAGGGCTGGGCACTCCAAACCTCCTGGGCAGTGCCAAGGCAGCTCCTGAGCCCCCTTTCCATGGGGAAATTCCTGCTGTGCCCACCCTGAGCTGCCCTGGCCCAGCCTGAGGCCGTTCCCTCTGCTCCTGTCCCTGTTCCCCCCGGCTGTGCCCTCCTGGCAGGAGCTGTGCAGAGCCACGAGGGCCCCCTGAGCCTCCTTTGCTCCAGGCCGAGCCCCTTCCCGGCTCCCTCAGCCTCTCCCGGGGCTCCATTCCCTTCCCAGCTCCGTTCCCTGCCCCGGCCACGCCGCAGCCCCTCCATTGCCCGTGTGAGGGCCCGGAGGTGCCGCAGCCCTCGAGGGGCGGCCTCAGCAGGGCCGGCCCAGGGACGGGCCCTGCCCCGCTCCCGCTGCCGCCCCAGGCCGGCACAGCCCCGGGGCCATCGGCCTCTGGGCCCCCGGGCAGCCCTGGGCCGTGTCCGGCTGCTGGCACAGGGCTGGCACCCAGGACATGGCTCTGGCTGCCCTCAGAGCCTGGCAGGGGGCAGAGACCTGGGCACGGAGTCAGACACGCGGGCCTTCGATTGTAACCCGTGGAAACAACAATTACCAACTTTGTTACAAACCACAAGGGTTTGAGTAGAATTTAGTGACTTTGTCACAGGGTGAGAATGGAGAATTTTGGGGTTTTTAGAATGGAGGTTCAGGAGGCAAGATTGAGGAATCTGGGCCTGTCCTGTCCTTCCTCCTGTTTCTTCATGGCCTCCATCTTCTGCTGGGATGGTGGCACTTCTAGATTGGTTTTGGGTAGAAGCTCACTGTCTGACATAGGTGGTAGGTATTGGGAAGTTATGGCAAATAAAGTACACGTAGTTTTTAGTATAAAAAGAAAACACTGCCCTGAGGGTGGTCAGTGTGCCACAATCCAACCCTCCAGACCCTGGGCGGGTCAGAGAAAGAATGTTATATATAAGAGAAAGTAAACAACCTTGAAAAGCAGAACTTTTAAAGATGCTTCTTCTTCAGTCTGGCTGGGAAAAAGAGACTTTCTGACACCTGGGGGTCACCTCAACACCAGAGACCTCGTCACCACAGCACCCCCAGGGCTGTCCCTGCTCCCCAGCCCCTCTGCCCCAGCCTGGAGGGCTCCAGGGGGTTGGTGTGACCTGACAAGTCACCTTAGGGAGCCAACAAATGAACAAATAGAATTATTTAGACTTTAAAGATCTGTAAATTCAATGCTTCTGCATGTCTGCCTGTTCGTGTTTTCAATTACAAGCCCAGGTTTGAAAGATCCTCACAGAGCTCCATTCATCCAGACGTCACGTCAGGGAACACCATGCTCTCCAAGCAAATATTAATTTGCAAAGTGTAAAAATTAACTGAATGATGAGGATGTCAGAACATATTCCCCAGTTATTACTGCCCATGTGGCTATTGCAATTTTGAGAAGCCACGCAGGTGCACATTTCTATTACAACTTTTGCCATCAGCCTGTTCCAAGACACGGCCCTGCAGAGGTTTTGCTTGTGTACATCATTAAACATGGATATGTCTCACTGAACCAAAAAAATAATGGACATGAATGTACTGCAGATAATTCCAAATGGTGTTATTAGCAAAAAAAGGGCAAAAATTGTGAAGATGAAAATAAGGAGAGTGGCTGCTGCCTGATTTGCCTTTTGCCATGCACACTCTGTATTACAATTTAAAAGTAGTGGTACCCTACATTCTTAATTCTGGGAAGATTTGTGTCTTTCAAGTATTACTACTTCATGCTATTTCTCCTTCATAATAATTTGGGAAGAAACCTGTCTAATAATTTGCACTTTTAGCCTCCCAATAAATATGAATTGTGTATTTTTTTTTCCAAGCCTCTATCACAGTGCTACAGTTTGGGGAGTACCTGCAGGCAGCCTCATATGTTAATTGTTTCTATGCAGGCAAGATCTCTAATCTTCCAAGAACAATAAATCTCTTAATAATTACGTTCTCATTTTGCTTTTTGCTTTCTTTGTATGGCTTGTTAAGCACACATTCAGCCTACTTTCATCAATTTTCTTTATATTTTGCATTTTCTCAGATCTGTCCAAACTGCAAGGGCTTAAAAGGTCATCTGAGGTGCATAGTGATAAATATACTGGTGCATGAGAATATTTTTAGCTAATGTTTTTCTTTTATGAAGCCTTTCTTCTGAAAAAAAAAACAAACAAAAAAACAAACAACAAAATAAACACCAACAATATGAATTTTTTTCTGATTATGGTTGTTATGGACAACTAATATGACTACTTTCAATATAAATGTTGTGTATGTTGCTTTGGGTATTTTTGTTTGCTTTTGTTTTTGTTATTCATAGAAACTGGTAGTTCAAAAATTATTTTTAGAGCAACAAAACACTGTCATTATTTGTGCTCAAATTAAAAAAATTACAGTGACATAGTTTTGACTAATTTACATTTATTAATTGATAAAGACATGGGTCAGACTAACTCTGTGTTTGAAATGAATGAATGAATGATTGAAAATTAAAAAGCCTGTGCCACCCTACCATTGCTTCTAATTCTTCAAAGGACCAAAATTTAAGTTCACACATCTTGAGCTTATTTAAATTGCATGAACACCCTAATATGATTCCTCAAAATTAATTAATTAGTTAATTAATTAATTTAAACTGAGTCTACAGGACCCAATGATTCAATTTCTGCAGATTTAAGTTCTTGGAAGGATCTGGGGCCTAATCCTGCCATCATTCCATTGAAGCACCAAAAATGCAGTGTGTAAGATCTGGGCTCAGATGGCACATGAGGAGACATCCCAGCCAACTTCCAAAGGGATGTCTAGGCTTTTAAACAACATGGTGTTAAATTCTGGATAATTAATTCTATGATGGCCTGATTAATATGGTCTGTTACTCAGATCTATAGCAGCAAGTCCACAAATATAATTTAAAAAAAAAAAAAAAACCCAAAACCAAAAAACGCAAACAAAAAACGCAAACAAAAACCTCCTAAAAAACTAACAAAAAAACCCAACAAAAAAACCCCCCAAACAAACCAGCAAAATAACTAACTGAATATGTCAACTAATTTTCAAAAACAGTGGACTTCAGGGATTGATTGGGTTTTTTGTAAATCAATAGTGTTGTAATACTTTTACAGGTAATCTTTAAGTGGCTTCCCACACAAAGAGAACAACAACATTTGATCAATATTAATGAGCAGAGGAATTCAATGGTGTGGTTTCCAGGCATTTTTATCCACGTTCATATAAAATAATGTCAGCAAGATTAATTGTGCACTCAAAGTAATAGATCTGTTCACTTTGCTGCTCTTTTGAGGTCTTCTTTGTTCAGTTCCAGGGGTATCAGCCAACATAATAAGTATAGTCCAAAATACATCATCCTGTTAGTCAATTGAAATCCCATGCTGTTTTTGAAAAAAATATTGAAAGTTAACTTAAAGTGCAGCAGGTTTTAAATTTTAGATGTTCTTACTAAAACCTCTGAGACTTCATAGAGGTATGAATCAAATAAATGCATCCTCAGCAGAGCTGCAGAGGGGCTCAAGGCAGAACCATGTTATCTGTTTTCTCATTTGACAAGTAGAGTCAACGAAAAATTCAAAATAAAATCTTGTATCATGCCTTGCTGCAGTGGAAACTGCATATCTGAGGGAAACCATGAGTTTGTCTAGAGAAGATAAAGCCAGGAAAGCAAGGAAACCAGTTTAGTGATAGCCATCTGCCTCTAAAAAAACCAGCATAAGCATTTGTTTTTGCCAAATATAAAATCTGCTGATGCTTTGGTGGGAAGCAAAAATTACAGGGGATGTCATTAAACAAGAAATCAACATCAGGCCATCTTCATCACACACTTGGCTTCCCTGAATTCAAAAATATGCTAAAACAGATGATCAAAAAATCAAAGTCCACTTTTTCTTAGTAAGTCAAGCTAAAGTGACAAATATGAAAAATATAAAGAGAAAATAAAGAAAAAAATGTGTACTCCAGTGGAGTGAAACATGCAAAATAACCACATATTTTACAAGTAAAATTAAGTAAAATGAAATTTAAAAAAAATCTTAGCATGTTTGATGGTATCAATCCATTTTCTCTTCATGCAGAAGTAATATTACTTTAATGAAAAACACTAAATTAGATTTTGACCTTAATATACATCAAGGTAAAGATACAAAGCTAATTGCTTCATTTATTTTGTGGAGTATTACTGAAGTAGATTAATAGATAATGGTATTCTGATGATATAATAAGCTGCAAATCCCATCAAAACAAATATTGCGAGCTATCATCAAACTAATAAAACATATCAAATAATTTTCCTTTTCATTTTAAAGAAAAGTACTCTCCAGCTGCATGACTTTGTGGCAACAGCTTCTCTTAAGTTCCTCTTGGCCTTATATGGATGTCACATATGAGGTTTTTCCTCATCTGATAAATTGAAATCTTCCCCAGAGATCTCTTACACAGTTTTAACATCCTAAGCTGGAAGATTTCCTCTGTATTTGGATAATACATGGCACTTTAGGTGCTTCCTCTGCAAAGTGAAACCTTTAAAATAAGCAGTGACAGAGCTCACTTAGCAGGAGCTCCCGTGTTTTGGAATTAGTGTGTGCAAAGGCAGCCAGTGTCACAAACAACTTATTTCACCTTCATGGGACGGCAAGAGTCGGCCTCCTTGCTGCAGGAGCCAGCAGAATGGCACAAGCTGCCCATGGGGAGGGGAATAAGGATTATCACACTGAATCATGCTCAGTATCCAGGTAATCCAACCCTGCACTGCCTCTGCTCAGCAGTTCCTGCAACCTGAGCACAAAGCTGAACCATCCTGCCGTGGAAATGAGCAAAATCTGCACAAGATATTTTACAAATATTTGTCATGAGCTCAATTTCTGAGTCTTTATAGTTGACATAATTTTCTAAGTGACACATGTTTTCTTCACACAGTTAAAAATTTCACCACCACTGTGCACACAGATGATAGACTGCCTTTTTTTCAGAAGTACATTGACCTGTTTCTTTCCTCATTGCCCTTTTAAAAACTCAAAATGGATTTTTGAAAGGTCTGCCCCTTCAAATGTGAGATTGCAGAATTCACACTTCAGCAGACACAAATCCAAAGCATAACCTAATCCTATTCAAAAGGGACCATCTTCCACGGGGACACGCAGACGAGCATTCAAATCCATCAGGAATGTCCCTACAGGTTCTGGCAGAAATCTGCTTTATTGCACAAAAAGGTCAGGAATACAACAAAAGCTTCTGAGGGTCTCTGATCTTCCTCACATTTACTGCTTTGGTTGTTAATTCAATATTATTGTGAAGACTTTGAATGTCCCCAGGTGCCTGCCTTGCAGCGCAGAGTTTGGGAACATTGGAGGAGCACGTTCCCAGCAGATGTGCTGCCGACCTTCTGAAGGCACTGCAGTCATGAAAATGTCTTCTAGACAACGTGCTCATTCTGCCAATAAAGTATTAAAGTATTAAAGTATTAAGCATCAGCAGTAATGAACTAATGCTTTGAAAGTAGTCCAGTATTTGCTCCTTCTCACTCAAAGATTTTTTTTTTTTTTTTCATTTATAAGTAATTCTATGTTAAAAAAATACATGAACATCTAAATGTTTTAGGCCCAACTCCATTTATACTGGTGCACCATGACAAACTGACCATCATCAGTTAATAATGATGATCATAATAAAGCTGTATTTTGAACTCATCCTTCAAAGCTTCTAAAATGTAACAAGAAATTCTTCCTTGCCCAATACATTCAAATATTTGTAAAGTAAGAAGAAAAGGGAATAAACCAATCCACAACAGCTCCTTCTTATCCTTCAAAAAATTCCTGTCTGAATTTGCTACTCTTGCTTCTATTTCACTGCTGGGATACATATGTACTTTGCATCAACAAATTTGTATTGACCTACACCTTGCTTTTTGTTTGGTTATTTAAACCTGAAAAGAACAGGCACTGCAGAACATCATTCATGGTTTATGTGGAATATTGATAACAAAAACTGATTGCTGCATGTTATTCCAGTTAATGCATGAAAGCTGACAAAGTAATTAGATGACACACACTGTCATCTCATGAACATTCCCAAAATACCAGCTTTGGGGGAAAAAAATTAAAAAAAAATCTGTTCAGCCTGGCTTGTAAGTGAATTAGTAGTGTATTAGATTCTATCTGCCTATATATTCATTATAAACTGATGGCAGAGATCCAGACTTAATTGCACTGTGATTAAATATTTATCTTGTTTTTAATGCGGCAAATGGAGCGTGTTGATTATAATGATCAAGGTGTCTCCATCTGGATGCAGAAAAAGATAAAGTTCACCCCCTGAGAGCAAAATGGCTTTTGGGTCATTTCTGCACATTTCCCTCCAATTCTATTCCCTACAATTCTTTCTTCTACAGTGAAGAAATTTAACCTGGATTGTCCAGCCATCTCCCAACCTTTTTTGAGCTAATAGCTAGAATATTTTCTGTAAAGGAGCAATTTATACTTGATGGATATACAGTGACTTTCCTTAAGAGTCTTAAACTTCACACCCAAGCCTTTGATGGCAAATTATACTCAAATTTGAGGCATGGTGAGTGTAGCAGGCACTTTAGTGATTTTGCAGAGGGTGAGACATGAAAATACCCTAAAATCTGGGGAAAGTGTTCAATGCACTACAAGACATTTTCCCCAAGTCGTCTTCCATTATTTCTCTTCATATTCCTCAGCTTTCAAGGCTAAGAACTTCCTTTGCCAATTTTCAATGCTGTTTTCTACCTCTTTGTACCCTTTGCCACCCAAATATGTGTTTTTGGATAATGCCCACAGTATTCTTCCCCCACCAGCTCTCCCACAAACCTCCTTAGTGAGTGCTAAAGTGAGACCTGCTCTGCATCTCTGCATCGCCTTTCACAAGAGGATTTTATCTTCCCAGGGAACACCTCATCAGTTTACAGAAAATACAAATTTCCAAGGCCTCTTCCTCTTCCTTCAACTTTCCACTCAGGCAGCATCATTGCTGCTTTTCTCATAGATGATCCTTTTTCTGTCACTGACTTCTCCCAGTCTTTCTGACCCAGCTGTGGCATCTTGTTTGCTACACTTCTTTTGTGATCTACTTTGTCTCATTAAAACTAAATTTTCCAACACACATTAGAAATATTTTCCAAATTTATGTTTCAGTTGAGTCTGGTTTACATCAAACAGGGACAAAAAAAAAAAAAAAAAAAAAAAAAACAAGCAGAAAACCAAACCACCCTCTGCAAACAGAGAGAATAATTTTGTAAAAACTTTGCTGAAGGACTGCATACTTGAATTTTTAATGCTAAAATATTCAAAGAAAAATTAGATTTCAGTTGGGATGTCTGGAAGATTTAGTTCAAAGGTGCAGTCCTGAAAAGGCTAATGTCTACAGATTCTGCATTAAAACAAACTCTCCAAATCCATTTTCTACATGATTGGAACAAATCTATGTCTCTTTTTACTGCACTGATAATGGCTTAAATAAAACAGTCCCAGCAATAAAGAAACTATATATTGTTTGGTACCTAATGCAGAACCTCACTTGCAATTGGGATTTCTGTGCAACAGTGTTGTTTTTATCATCATAATTCTTGTCATCATATATGAAGATGTCATTTTTTATTGTTTCACTGCACTTTAGACTGCCAATGATGAGGACTTCTCATCCTTTTTTGCTTCTATAACTGGAAAATGGAAAAAAAAAATCTGCAAAGATTATGTGAACCTTAATTATGACAGCAAATAGAATAAATCCAGTTAGTCCTCTTGCTGAGGATTCCAGTGGGAACTAAAAAATGCCACAGCCTAAACTTAGGCTGTTCATATTTGTATGAGTCAGATCCTAATTACTAGTGCTGCATTAATGACACAGAAACAGCAGAAGAGAACCTCAGAGGGTGGTTATCCTCAGGACATGAAATATTATTAAAAAGTGATGAAAGAGAATCACTAAATGTGAAATATATATAGTCCAAACAGGCGTAAAGTTGTCCACAGCAGAAACCAAGGGAAATAGACAAGAGTTACACTCCAGTCACTTATTTCCCTGAGGATGTAGGACACAGGAAATATATCCTTTTCTCTTCCACTTTTTTTCCCAAGCTGCCATCAAACCCTGCTATTTCCATGTAAAAAACCTTAAATCCTATTGAATTCCAGATTCTGCCACTATTCTCCAACTCTTTCTCCTTTCCTCGCTAGACAATCCAGCTAGGAAATAATTTCTCTTTTTTCTCCAAAAAACATCGTTTTTTTGTCAACCCAGAAACCTACACTGATTGAGAATTCCAGCTCAAAATCACAACCCGTGTTTGCAGTCACGAGCCTTCAGTTTGGAACATACACAAGCAGGATCACTTGAGATCTGCTTCCTTTGCACCAGCTACTTCCACAGCGCAAATTCAAATTAATGGCTTGTGATTAATGTGGTTCACGTGAAGCCAGTTGCACCTGGATGGAAGCACTGACTTATTTTTGGGTGGCTAATGGCAGTAAGCCCTGCACAGCAATACTGCATGTTGGTGTTTCCTGATAAGCTTTAATGCTTTAAGTTGAAATTCCTGCTTGTGTTTAATAGTAATGTAAATAGTTTGTGATAAGGAGTTCAAGCACAGCTCTCAGCACAGGTGAATTTTGCCTTCCAGGGCTGGGGCTTGAGCTGCAGCACTCTCTAGGGAAATGATTTATTCCTTTAGGGAATGGCATGGCACACTTCCACTGGAGATCTTGCCTTATAGCCCCTAAAAGAGCAAAACAAGATTGAAGTGATAAAAAGATGTCACTGTTTATTCAAGGTCCTCCAGGTGCACTTATGGCCAAAAGCACATGTGATACAGGGCTTTGACACTTTTATCAGTTTATCAAATTAACATAATTGATGAGAATCCCCAGTTAGAAGTACATACAATGTGGTAATCCCCCCACCTTGTTTTGGCCTCCCTCTGAGGAAACTGTAGAATTATACAATGATACTTTACAGAGCTACAAATAGATGAAAGAAATATTTTAAAAGCCAAAAATCTTTTGACATCAGAGCCATAGAGCCTCTCTGGTGTCCACCCTCAGGTGGGTCATAGGTAGCTTGACAGACACATCCAACTGCATGACTTAAAACAGTTTGAGGCAAAAAACTCATTTTGAATTTCTTAAGATGTGATATTGTATGGCCTGTGTTGTTCTTCAAAAACTTGAGATGGAAACAAGACCTGGTGAGAAACACATTGCTTTGCACCTTCTCTCCTTGCCCCTATTCAGAGGAGGTTTGAGCAGAACACACACATGGCAGGATATTTGATTTGTGTTTTGTTTAATAAAAGAAAAGCCCAACGTTCCTGTTTTGCAGAAAAAAAAATAGTTGAAGTGTTTTGTCATTTAGGAGGCTGAATTAAAAAAAAATAAAATTGAGACATTTTTGGCCAACATGGAGAGATACTGAAATACTCTCACTCTTTCCCTTAGTGTATATTAATAAATAAACTGTTCTGCAGTTTGAACAGGATGAAATTCTGTCGAAAAGTTGAAACTAATGAAATTCATGAATAACTGTAACACTGACTTGTAATATTACTGTGGAGTGTTAATTCATGCTTTGTTAAAACACAGTGCTGCAGGAAAATTGAATACATAAATCTCTACCCAGACCTTTTTGGTTTTGGGCTGTGTCTTCTTCTTTGTAGCTATTGCAGCCGTTCCAATAAAACTTCAGGAATTCCAAGGCATTTCTCAGGGTATTTGACACAAATAACTTTCAAAGTATATAAAGGTAGATTTCATGCTAGCATATTTTTAGTAATAGAAAACTGGACATTCATGGGAGCATGCTACAATTAAAATTACAACTGTGTTCATAGTTGGGGCATATTGCAATTTCATAATTATTATTTTTATCCCAACAGTTGCCACACAGCCACAACTCCCATGGCAGCCAGTGGAAGTTGTGTCTGGAATAAGAACTGGACTGGGAAATCTTTTGGCCTTTTACTTATCTTCAGTCACTCTGACAATTTTCATTTAGCATTTTACTGCTTTACAGTACTGTAGATTGCATGTAAATGGTTTTGCCATGATTTTGTTTTGAAGTCACATGACATTTATTTGTAAGGAAGACTACTGCAGACAATAGGAAAAAAAATAGAAGAGAAAAATCTGCAAAAATAGTTGTTTTCAAAATAATTTTTTAACTATTACAAATGTATATATGATTACTCATACACAGGCAGGTGAAGGCTACATATCATATTAGGCTTTTGTCAAGCCTAATAAAGGACATTCACGCTCTCAGTTAAAGCATATTTTATCAAAAACATTTCCAGTAGAAAAAAGTAAAATGCATTTTAATTGCATTAGTAAAACTTCAAAACAATATACAATAAAAAATAATCTATTACATTTCTAAGACAAAGCAAAACAGGAAGGCCTTGGCTCTTGCAAAGAGTGATTGCCCTATGTAAAGTCAATATATGAGTAAAAATGATGTGAATGAAGTGGTACATGCTTGTTACTGCAAGAAATCATCTAAGAAGTTGCTGTATATGTGCAGAAATCCCCATGGTCCTGTCTGAGTGAACTCATTCAAGCCTTTGCTTGATATTTCCATGCACCTAAAGCAATTTATATTCTCTTTATGATAAGAAATGCATCTGAATTTTACCTGTTATGTTGTTTCAGTGATACAGTATAAAGAGGGCTGTTTAGTCCTGCCCAATGTTAGTGACAAGCAACATTTCACTGTTTTTTAAAATAACAGGGACAAATCTTCCTTCAACATATTTTTTCCGTTCAAGCTATGACAGACTTAAAGATCTCGAAATACAAGATCCTGATTATACAATCAGCCTCAGAGGAGGCTGACTTTAACAGAAGTACCAAATTCTCTCAGTTCAGCCATGCTCTCTATACTTTGCCACCTGCCAGAAAGCTTTCCATTCTTTCTTTAGCAGCCATCTAACCTGCTTAAGCTCAGGTTTTTTAACACTCTGATGTAATAAAACATTAGTTATTGAAAAGGTGTGGTTGTAAGAACTAATAATTTTTAATTATATTTATTTTCATTAATAATTTCCTTCTATTGAACAGGAACAGCTTTTCTACAAACGGGTCATTATTCAATATGTTTTTTGCCTCCTGAATTGATGTGCAATACACAGCATTGACAACCAAAAATCACTTAAATTTGCACAGTAAAGGAGTGAAATTCCTTCCTCAGTATTATGTTTCCACAGTCAATCCAGCGCTTTGAAGATGGTCAAAAGATGTTTAAACCCAAAATAAGCATAAAGTACGACTCCTTGTGTTGCTATATTTAATTAGAGTCCTTTTCATTTGGCTTGTTAACCTGCTACTAAATCCTCAATCAACCACTAATTCTGCTTGGTTTTCTTTTATTAGTATTTGCTTATTTTTATTTCACTTTCCACACGCGTAATCCAGGATGGGAATCTTAAGTGACAGGTAATCCAAATGTTTGAGCAGAGAAAATTTTTTCATCCCCACTCCAACTTTCAATGAACATTCCCACCAAATTCCACCTTCCTATTGCCAGCACACAAGCCACTGACATGGTTCACTGAGGTCCCTACAGCAACCAGAACAGTACCTCATTCATCTTCTCATTCCTTCCTCATCTTCAGAGGACGAAGAAATAAATACCAAATAATAATATTTGGATGTTTATTATCCACTTGTCTTAGCTGCCCAAAGCTAGAGCTAGTCCTACTCTTTTCATCTGTCCTGGCAAGGACTAGACACCTGCAAAATCTCTTTTTGGGGAATGCTGCTTCCCAGATGGGAAGAGCTGCACCAGAGTGTAAAACCACTCTGTTTGTTACAGACCTCATAGAATCACAGAATTTGGGTTGACACTTTAAATATCACCCAGTGCCACTCCCTGCCATGGGCAGGGACATCTCCCACCAAACCAGGTTTCCTCCATCCAGCCTAGCCTTGACCAGTGTGAGGCAGATGCCTGGCATGAAAAGCTTCATCTTGGAGAACATCTGCCTCAAAATTCAGGTAAGAAAGGAAGGGAAAAGCAGACGGAAGGAAAAGTTCATTACAGGAATCAGTGCCTGGTTTAGGGGACACTGTATGATCTCCCACTTTATTCGTACACGGGGATGAATGTTGTATAACCACCACAAATAGCAATCTCTGAAACTGTGCAGGTTATAGAAAAATGCCCCTGCCTGAGTTTCTCAGGCAGCTGCCAGCACTGCAGGCTGATTTCAAACTCCTAGCTCACTTTTTTTGTCAGTCTTGGGAAGAAGCAAGCCATTTTGCCAAACTGTGTTATTTTTATGATATGTGGATGGACAGTCACTAAGGGATAGGCTAAAAATACTAATTAATTTTCATTCCTGACCTAAGCAAGATTTCCAGCTTTTAAATGTGACAGGCTGCTCCAATAGCCTTCAGTGCCACCTGGCATCTAGGACTATTTTTACTGCATAAGCCTCATTTCCATCAGAATGGGGTTCAATATGACCTTTACATAATTTTATGATTTAGTCTATATTTTGCTTGGAATAGATGGAAAAGTAATTAGCAAGCTAGCTGCAGGCACTGGAAAAAAAAAATAAAATATGAAGTTGGAGAAGAAAAAAGGAAAAGGAATTGCTACAAATGCGTAAACCAAGTTGAGCAAGACAGTAAATCTGCGGTACAGTCCCTGGGGGAATGGCAAATCCTTTCCCTTAGAATAATTCTGAGAGATGATTTCCCTCTTTGAAATGTGTGAAATGGAAGAGCTTTGCAGCAGAATCTCTGTGGCCCCAAAGAGAGCCTGGGAGCTGGCACAGAACCACAGCTCCGGGTCCTGCTGGGCAGTGGGCAGCAAACTGGGACCCTTGAGTCTTGACCACACACACCCTTGATGCTCCGAGGGTGACACAGAAAGCAGATTAAACGTGTCGTGCTTTTGTTTTTAAAGTTTCATTTCAAGAAATTGGAAAAAAAAAAAAAAGAAAAACCACAGAAAAATCTGATTTGGTTTCTCTTTTCAGATTGTCATGAAATCATAGAATGGTTTGGGTTGGAAGGGACCAAAAAGATCACCAGGTCCAAAACGAATCATAGTAACCACTGAAAAAGGCACTTTCCCCCCCTTTTTTTGAATTTTCTTTGTTTTTTTTAATTTTCCTTTTTCTCCCAATTAATAAAAGCCTCTTAATAAGGCCTCTCCGGGCATTATTTTCATGGAGAAGAGAGACCCTTCTGTGAAATTGTGAAACCCAAATCCAAACCCACATCAGCTAAGTCTTTTAAGGACAAAGACGCGGTATAGTTTTTAAATAAGGATATAAGCATAATTTTCATGTAAATATTAATGCCAGTACGATCTCAAATATTTTTAATTTCAATTCTTCGCCTCATTCCCTGAGAACCACGGACACAAAGTGCCCAGAACTTTAACCAATTGGATCTCACCTGCTCTCTGATGAGCAGGGCAACAACCAAAGGGCAAAAGAATTTTCTGACATGAAGCATGGAAAGACAAGGAAAAATTGATTACAATACTTTATATTGTTATAAAAAAATCAAAACTGTGAAAATCTGATATTCTGAATATCAAAGCAATATTCAACTGCTACATGGGATTTTAATACTAATATGTCTAGTGTTTTAAATATATAAAAAATGACAGTCCAGTAACTTTTTAAATGCAAAGATATTTAGATAGAGATAACTAATTCTTCTACAACATTTTTATAGCACTAGTTCCCTTCTGTTTGGGTTTTTTTTTTAAACTCTACATGTCTCTGAGGATCCAATAATTGCACAGAAATATTCTCCTAAGAGTCATCAAGGCTGTGCCAAGCAAGTCAGCTTTGAAATATCTACTGACTGAAATAATTTACATTACCTTCAATTTTTCGGTTTTTAAAATCTTTTTATTGATTAAAATTAATTTTATTTCTGTAAACCATCTTTTTTTTTTTTTTTTTTTAATTCTGTGAATAAAAAGACAAATACCAACACAAGATGTTTTGGTATCCCTCTTTAAAAAGTTAAACACATGAGATCCAAGGAAGAAAACAAGCACCAGAGGAACCTGGAGTTCTCCTAGCAGAACCAGAACAAAGCATGCAACTTCTGTTTCGATTTTTATTCTGGAATTATATTTCAGGTATTGCTTAACACCATGCTCCTAGAGTAAGGGTAATGGGTAAGCAGTTAAGGGTAAACTCTTAATAGTTTTAGATCTCTATTTCTCATGACTTTTTGATAACTGTAATTACTATGTCTAGTACAACTTTCATCCTGGAACTTGTGCTCTTCCATTTTCTAAAATGCCATTAATTTCCTTTAATAAAATAAACTTAATTCTATAGATTTTTGCAGCCAAAGTCTCTTTCATTTGATAAAGCATTTTCAGCTTTTATTCTTTCTCAAAAGTGATTTTTCCCCCCCGTGTTATTTACCTCTTTTTCCCCCTATGTTATTTACTTCTTTAGGAAAAACATGCTAAAATAACTTCTATGTAAGTCAAAAAATCTAAATAAAGAGGGAACAGGGTAGATCTCACATGGAATTTTGGAAGGGTAATATAATTTTTCTTAGATACACAAATATTCAACGCAGCTTATATACTCTGCCACAAGGTTGTTGAAGGGATTATTTTTTAGCCATGTCTTTGAAGAAGGAGGCCCTGCCATGTAGTGAAGCTTTAATCTCTACAACACCTAAACTTAAAAGACAATAGCAGATCTCACCCTGTAAAAGAGCTTTTGTTACTATGAAACTTTAAATGTGTTTGCGTGTTATAAAGATGGAAGGCAAAAATGAGAACGCTACGTTTCCTAAAGCATTATAATCTAAAAAAAGTAATAATAACAATAATAACAATAATAACAATAATAACAAAAACAACAATAACAACAACAACAAATAATAATACTAATACTAATACTAATACTACTACTACTGCTACTACTACTACTACTACTAATAATAATAATAATAGTAAAATCAGTGGCAGAGGCAAGGAATGGCTCCAGTTAATGGGGATCTCAAAGGAGATGTATTTATTACCTCAGTCAAAATCAGTGTGTAGAGGCAAGTGAACAAACTGCTGTGCTCTGTCTCATCAGGTGTTGGAAGAATTACTCTTTAATAATTGTAGAAACCTCTCCAGGCTCCTTGAGGAATCCATAAAACCATGGGGAAACATTTTTGGGATGAAAAGCTTCAAACAGCAGGACATCCAGCAGGAGTTCCTTGCTACATTAGGCTTTGAAAAATACTTGTCAACAAAGGAGTCTCCTCCTGGCTCAACAAACAGCTTTCAAAAACTCATGTTAGTTATAGATGGGAAAAAAACTACATGGAAAAGAGAGAATTTTCCTGAGATTTTCCTACTTCTATTAAATAATTATTTAATTAAACAATAATGTAATTAAATTATTTTATTAGATTTGATTTTAAGTCAAAACAAATGAAGAAATATGGTGAAGTGTCTCAAAACAGAGTTTAGGTGTCCACAAGGACATAAAATCATAGATATAACTGGGAAGAAAAAAAAGATCTGGAATAATGCTTACCCAGAGGCATTGCTAAGGAAAACTTTGTTGAAACTGTGAGGAAAAACTCCTTGAAAAAACTCCTTTATCTTTCCTTGTAAAGTAACTTGGGTGAAAACATGGGGTTATAATTAGACTTAATAATTAGTCTGGAGCACTCTGAAACTCAAGGAACTCCAGTGAAATATAATTTCTATAGGGAGATAGCCACAGGGCACTTATTATTACAGGATTAGTAATCTTCACTTTACTGGTTACAATTCTCAGAGTAAAATTTTAAATTTTAAAACTTTGCTTCTATGGGATTCCTCACAGATGGCTTTGTCAGAGCAGCTAGGCCCTATCCCAAAAAGCAGAGTATGGGAAACAACAGTGTTTCATCCCTTTGATTAAACAGGAAAGGAAATTTTAGTTTTGGTCCTGATCACAGGTCAACTAACAGTTTGTAATTTTCATAGAATATCAAAATAATTTTTAAAGTCTTCACAAAAATATTTGATGCAATTTATCCTGCCTCATGTTGTTTCACAAGTGAAGGCATTTGTTGGAAAAATACTGTGTGCATTGATTATGATTAGATAATGATTACATAAATTTCATTAACTGGCGGAAAATTGCTGCGCTTTTTTTTGTGGAAAAGAGCAAAACCTGGTATTGTATAAAACTGTCCCCACTAGGCACATGCCACTGAAAGGCTCTAGGTGAGTCCATGAGGTTTTGAATGCAGTTTCTATTTATTTTTCTGCAGCCCTGCAACTTCCAAACTGCATGGCTGCATTCCTGCCCTGAGGGAAGGGAATCTGCTTTAAGCAGAACCCACAGTTTTACAGATGCCAATAAAATGTGAGAAATAAGTTGTATTAATCCTGTAAGAGTGCAGAACTAGTCTTTGTACTTTCAAAACAGCAACATCTGGTCATATCTTACAGCAAAATCAATAGGAATCATAAATTAGGGAGCATCTGAAGACCTAGCATTGCTTCTAAAGTTTTTAAGCTAGAAATTAATGTTAGATTGCACTTTATGCATGGATTTTTCTCTTAGTATAAATCATATCTGTAGTGCAGCCCACGTGGCTGTGTCATAAATTCCACTTTCCTCCTGTTGAACGTTTTCAGCTGTTGTTTCTGGGTAGCTTGGCCAGATCACAGTTAGGGGCTCCCACAAAACCAGCAGTGGTGTTCAAAGAGGGAGGCCAAGTCTTTGGGAGATGCTCTAAAAAAATATGAGTATTTAAACCATTTCCCTAAAGGGAAAAAGACTGGGGGTTTTGTTTTTTCCTAAGTAAAAAACACATCCTTTTCTAATGTTTCTGTTGAATGGCTGCAGTAGGTTTCTGCTAGAACACTTTCCATGAAAACTCCAAGACTGACAGATCTCTCAAGAAATGGAGAGTTGAAAGTGTTGATATTTAGTAATTAGAATGCAAGGTCCATTGGGGTGTGTGAGTACTCTACATTTTTCCCCCAAATTCCTCTTTTTTCTCTTTTTTTCAGCATTATTTCCCATTCCAGTCCTCCTTCCTGCTCATTTTGCTGCTACATTCATGTTTAAAGCTCCCTTTTGCTTCTTTCTGTATTCAGTCCTAGTCTTAATTCTCTCACATTCTACTCTTGGCTTTGTTCTCTGTCCTTTCATTTATTATTCTCTGCTGTATCCTAATTACTTATATTGCTCCCCAGTTGTAGGTTAGCGTTGTAAACAGTGTTCAATCCCTCCTTGCGATCTTCCTCTCTTCATTCACTCTCCTCAGCTTTTCTCTTTTGCTCCTCTGGAGGCCTTTCCTTCTTTTAACAAGCCACCATAAAGCGATTCCCCATTTATTTGATGTTTTAGCTCACTGAGTTTGTACAACTCAGTGCCATTTCAAATATGTTAGGCTGCTCAGTGGCATCCTTCTCTGGTACACTGTCTTCTTTTTCCTTTAAATACTCCCCAGCTAATGGATTGCCAATTAATTAGAAATAGTTAATCTTCACAATAAAATAAACACGATGCGTTTGTGTCTCTCTGGGAGCTCCTAAACTAATTTTTATGGCTGTGATGGTAACCATTCTCACTGCTTGGCAGCTTGTCAATGGAAATAAAAGTTCTCTGAGCAGATAGCCCAGCCATCGTTTGGAGAATGTTTTCTTTGAGCACAGTGCTTCTGCATCTGCTGCCTTTCTTTTCCTTTCCTTCACTGCTTGTTCCCAGCTCTCTAAAGGATGTCAGTTTTGGGGCATCATCCAGGTGACTGAGTTTTGCCAGCATAAAGACAAGAAAAAAAATCTAACATTAAAAAAAAAATTAAAAATAATTTACAAATCACTGATCTGATTTTTTTTTTTCTTTCAGCTCCTGATTGAATCATTCTGTTACCTGAAGCCTGACATGCCAGCTTAAGCATGGAAGAAGGAAGGAACATGCTACTGATATTTTTAAATGTTACAGGAGGATTATGTTTCCTGCTGACTCCAAGTAGAGGAGAAGGAGAAAAAAAAAGAAAGGGGAACAGAAGAGGATAGATCCCAGCTGTGATATTTGCCAAGTTACACACAAAATGAAACAGGCTAAAAATGATTTCAGTAAGGGCAGCCCTCAAGAAATGGTTGCCACAGTGCAGATGTGATGTGTAAATAATTCATACCTGCTGAAGTTGGGTCCTCTTCAATGGAGGCTGTGCAAAAAGGTGTCAGGAGTGGGGAGGGAGGCAGGGACAGGGAATGGGAAGAGGAAGGAAGGGAAAGAGAGAGAGAGAGAGAGAGAGAGAAAAAGAGAAAAAAAATACAAATGAAGAAATCCATGTAATGCCAATGGTTGTATTATTTACATTTTCTCAACATAAAAGCAATTAGACATTACGAAAATCTTTATTCTCATAATCCTCCACCCCTTCTGTTCCACTCAGCTTCTTCCCAGCCTGGTGGGAATTGCTGATTCTGAAATTGGGCAGTTGGGGAGCCAAAGTGGCAGTTTTGGGGTGGGGTGTCTGTCTGTCTGTCTGTCTGTCTGTCAGGCACACAGTAACTGGGCTCCCCATTATTTTTCTGGGAAAAGCAATAAAAATCCTGTCTTCACCTCTCCCTTTTGTTGACAGATAACCATTACATTGCCTTGAGTTACCATCAAAAAGCACTGATGGCTCTGGACTATCTATTACCCTCACATTCAAAAGAGGGAAACAGACATATTCCCAGCAAAAGTGAACTTTAAAAGTACATCAGTGGCCTAATTCTTTCTCTTCTTTTAGTCAGTGTGGTTTATATACACATGCATCACGAAAATGGTCTCTTAACAGCCTTGAAAAAGTTTTGGATGACAGTAAAAGCAGAATTCAAGTGTTTCTCACTTGGATACTGTAAAAAGGACCTAGAAGTGAGAGAACTCTCCATAAATGCGATGTAGAGATATTAAACACATGTAATCCATACTTTTGCTTTTTCTCTTTTAACGACTGCCTGCTGCTAGTTGAAATGGGAGCTCCTCCTGTTTTGATTTCTTGCAGAACCAGCAGAGACAACACTCCTTCATCCATGGCAGGCATTGATCCTCCCTGACAGAGCTTGCACAAGGCATGGCTAAAAACTCCAAACATTTCCTCAAACAGCACCACCACCATGCTTGGTAAATTGACTTTTTTTTTTTCTTTGGTTTTTTTTTTTACTTTTGCTATCACCCCATGTATTCTGCAGGGAGAAACCAGGAGAGGAAAAAAAATTGGCAAAAAAAATTGTCAACAGACACCAAGTGCAATTGAGAAGGGCCATGAGCCTTAGTTAAATCAGCACAATATTCTGCTTGCAACTGTACGGGACAACCAGTGCTGAACACATCAGTTATTGCTAATTGCAGAGTAGCATGGTGTCCTTTTGGGGACTGTCAGATCTAATCGAGAGGAAATAATGAATTACTCTCTCAAGCACCAGCCAACCATCTTGTCTCTAACCACAGTGGCTGGAGGATTTTTATTTCTAAAGTTTGGTGTTCAGATAAACCCTGAAGAAGGCTACATGGGAAAAAAAAAAAACCCATATCATGATGTCAGGCATAATTTAAAGTGGCCTAAACGTGGTACTTAGCAGAGCCTTGCCTTCTGTAACTCCTTATTTAAAGTTTGAGAGTGTGTTTTGGAACTAGGCTAATCCATTATGCAGTGTACGTATGTAAAGATCACATCAAGTTTTTTAACTACCTAAACTAAAATAAAATGTGTTTGTGGTAGTAGAGGACTTCAAGATAATGAAAGAAAAGAAGGAAAAATACCATCGCCCTCTTTTCAACTTGAACTAATCAGCTAAATCATTAATTTAACAATACGAAAGCTGATTATAGACACACACAAAAACCTCCAAAAACCAAAGAAAGCAACCAACCAGTCAAAAAAAGGCCAAAGAACCCCGTTCCCCCAAACCCCACAAAAACAACAAAACAAGAAGCCCCCAAACCAGAATGTTTAGAAT
The DNA here is from genome assembly GCF_028018845.1 of Melospiza georgiana. Taxonomy (NCBI): domain Eukaryota; kingdom Metazoa; phylum Chordata; class Aves; order Passeriformes; family Passerellidae; genus Melospiza; species Melospiza georgiana. The sequence continues at coordinate 2,081,080 of NC_080465.1, read as the reverse complement.
ATTTAAATCTTAGAAAAACAGGCTCTGAAGTAAATAACAAACTAAAAATTAAGTCAACAAAGTAGGTTGCAATTTCTCAGGGTACCAGTGGAAGAGACAACTACACAGACAGAACAGAACATGAAAGCAGGAAGTCAAAATTTTACGAATGCCCCAAATCCATATTAGCTTCCAGCTCTGCTGCTGCTTGAATGAAAAATAATTCAGAGTACTGGAGACTGTGCTTTAAAACTGGTTAAACAAAATTGTCCAATTATACAAGGAGTATTTATTCCAGTAACCGTTTCCTTCAGACTGCTATTTGAATAATATTCTGAGACTTAATTATCAGGATGAATAGCAGCATTAGCAATTCAAAGCTGGATTCTGTTGCTGCTCTGATGGTTGTTTCAGAGGGACCACTCTGCACTTAGGTACACATCTAAATAAAACAGGGTAGCTGAATCTCAGCTGAATAAATCAGATGCCAAAATGGGTATGCCAATAAGGTTTACTTTTCTGTTTATTTAATTAATTTTGGCTGTTTGATTGCTGGTTTAAGCTCATCCAGGAATAGACTGTGTTCTTTTTCTGTCTCAGTTAGAGTTGGTGAGAACTGCTTTTGCAAAAAGACCTAATTCTACTTGTCAATACTGCATTAATCCTAGTCAGAAATTAAAGATGAGTATTAAAAATGGAGATGAAAATGCAGTTCTGAGCCTGTTCACAATTCAAACAGGCTTCTAGAAAAAATTAAATTAACGTAATCTCTTGATTTTTGTGACAGGATATTTTTACCTCCCATTAGATTAATAAACCATGTTTTAAAAAACCAGCCTTCAGTAAGAGCTTGAGTACTCAAGGAATATACCTAATTTTGCTTTATCATACCACCTCAAATGCAATATCAGCACTCCGCTTTCCACTTTTAAGGAAACACACCAAATTGCCACACCAAAATTTTCCTACACTACACCACCTTTTTTTTAAAATTTTTTTTTTCCCATTAGCAGTGATTTAAAACACTCAGTTATTTTAAAAAATCTATTTATATAGTGACTCATCCCCAGGGTAATTATGTGTAATTTGCTCTTTGCTTGTTTCAGAGGAGGGGAGAGGGGGTCAGGTGGGCTGGCAGAGGATGGTGAGTCACTGCTGTGGGTGGTGGCTCCCCATCAGCCTCCCCCATCAGAGGAGCCAGTAATGTAACAAAAAAAAAAAAAAAAAAAAAAAAAAACAAAACAAAAAAAACGCAAAAAAACCAAAAAAAAAAGCCCCCCCAAAAGTCACAGACATCCCCAAGTCATGGCCTTATGACAGCACTGCAAGACCTTAAGCTGTAAATTGTTCTGCAGCTCTAAAGCATTTTTCACCATGCACTTCTTCCACTTTTAATGCATCATTGACAAAATATAATAAGATATATGGTGGGAAAGATATTGGATTTTATCTTCTTCAGAAAAACTCTGATGTTCACTTGGGAAAACTTAATTTTGTTTTTCTTAGAGGTGAATAATGCTGCATGACATAAGTGGGATTAAAAAAAAAAAATCAAGACGACACGGGCAGGTTTGGAAAGCCTGTACGAGGTGACATGTCATCCAGCATTAGCTTAACAGAGATAATGCAGAAAAGCAATGCTTGGATAGTATCTGAATATCTCTGCCAGACTCCTGATTATTTCTGTTACAATGGCAGAAGCCTTGACAGGTCTAGGCAAAAAAAAAAAAAATCTGAATTTTGAAGCATAAATATCTCGGTTTAGGCAGATCCAGTGTAACAGCCCGCTGTGCTATGTTATATCTTGTGACACATTACACTAGCTTTGCATTATATTAAAGTTTGTGCTAAGTTTATATTAATGTGAAGCGTTCTTTTTAACATTCAAATGAAATGTTAGACTCATATACAAAGGAATAAACTTGGATATATATGGCATTACCCCTATGCAAAATCTGTACAAGACGTTCACAGAATTATCCAGAGGAACGGTGAGCTCCAAGAGAAAATGACATTTTTCTGAATGAAGCACCAAAACCAAATTATAGTCTGCTCAGCATCAAATCTCAGGGGTCTCAGAGGACCTGTGTGCAAGGAGGACTGACTGGCTCCCCAAAATCTCAGCTGCAGTCATTAAGAATGTGATTTTAATGCTGCAGATGTTCCTTGGGCAACACGTGCCTGAGATTCCTGTCTCTTCCCTCTCCCCACATCTGACAGAACTCAGCGTCCACCCAAGGCCCTTGGAGCAGCATTTGCTTCCTTCCTGCTCCAGCTGTCCAGGCTGCTTTCGCACTCACTCGTGACAAAAAGGAAAAAAAAACCAAACGAAACTAAACCCAAAACATAACAAACACCTGAGAAACCGCGAGAAGCGCCCCAAAGAAACAGACAAAAAAGGCACAACAGAACGAACAGAAATGAACAAAAACCAAGAGCCAGGAGGAGCACGCCAGGCCCCTCACCAGGGCATGGCAGAGATGACTCTCCATGAACTAACGAAACTCTGCTTGGCTGACAGATGTGCGATGGAAAACAAATATATTAATTAAGAAACCCCAGAAACGGCCCTTGGCACCTGGTGGAGAAGATGTATCACTTTCCACAGGTTTACATCGATTTAAGCACTTAAAATCTGTGAAAAAAAAACTTACGCTTTCTTCATTGTTTTATTTCAAGAAAAATAAATTCTAACAGAAAAGTGGGTGTCTGAGCAAAATGCCATGTGTTATTAAAATCTAGAATACTAGGGTCTTAAAATTACAGTAAAGGCATCTAATCCATTCTCACTGGTATTCCTTTTTTACCAATCACCAGGGTCATCAGTGCTGAATGAGAATATGTTTAAATATGAAAAAAAAAAATATTTAGGTGAAATGCTGCATTTTGTAGAAGACAAGATTAGATTGAGATTTTTTTTATAGGTGCCTTCACATTTAGACCTCTCTAGAACAAGGAGGGAGTGCCCTAGTATTTGTCAGGATCATCTTTCTAATGGAAAACAGTGTAAAGAAATTAATTTTTAAAGCAATTCTTGAGTTCTTAGTCAGCTCCAGTTCTTGCCAAGGATTCCAGTGCTGCCAAAGGCACAACAGTACTGAAAATTGTAATTCTGAAACGAGGAGTAGTGTGCCATGGCCTGAAATATCACAGTTTTACACACACACACGCAATGCCATATGCAGATTTGAGAATATGTGAATATTCCAAAAGAGCAGAAGATGTAATGAGAAGGTGCCCCTGGTGCTTTGGTGTCCTAAAAAATAAGTGTACTCAAAAAGGTAAAAGTTGATAAGGCTGCATATCAGTGTGCAAAACTTTGCTTCTTCAAGCGTCAAAGAGCATTCTCCAGGAAACAAACGAATAATCTTAAAATAAAATGCTAAAAAATGGCTGTAAAATACAGTTGTAGAAGCAGGTACCTGCTAGCATCTGTTATTGTGGATGGAAAAAAACCTACCTGGGAAATCCCCACAGTCACAGACAGAAAGCTTTGCCTTTCAAGCCAAACAATTTCATCCTTTTATATTTCAGTCACTTGCCTGAAGCTGTTTCACTCAGTTGTTTTGTGTGTTTTAAGGGAAATTTTACTACCTGTTCTTATGTGAATGAGGAATTTTAAAATAACATCACATACCACACTGCGAAGTCATAATGGTGATAATACCTTTTGTTTTATGGCTGTTCTCCCACCTGGGGGAGAAAACAAAAAACCCAATAAAAGCCCGCTCAGATGTTCACAGAATGTTTGCTGGCTCTGGGCTGGTACAGGAGGTTGGGTTATGTCTCTTCGTGTGCTGGTTTATCTCTACCACAACACTTGAAAGCGTTCAATATACAACATCCAGCAGCATAAAAAAGGATTCAAAAGCCCATAAAAAATGCCCCAAAGAAATGAGGAAATAGCAGCTAAGATAAATAAACACCAACTCTATTCAGCCCTGTAATGTCACTCACTAATATTAATGCATGAGCTTTCTGTCACAGTATTTGCCATTTTTAACCCCAAAATAACTTCCCTGAGCTGGCCTGCTGCCAGGCAATTGCACCCAGAGTGCCCAGTTTGCCTTGTGGAAACACATACTGGGAAGTTAAATCAGTACACAGGAAATCCCAGAGACTTTCGAACCCTAAAATTTCAGGATAAATATGAATCCTGCAATTTTCAGTGCTTTCCCAAACACTTTGAGTTTTGGCAAATTACCTAATGTGCCAGTTGCAAAGATTGTGCTGCTATCCTTTCTGGGCAATGGAGGTGTAAAAACCAGCAGGCCAACAGCAACTTTATCATAAAACCATTAAGATTGGGCAACACCTCTTAAAACAATGACCCACGAATGTTAAAAAATCTTTAGTTTCAAATTAGACGAAAAGGACTCAATAGCCACAGTTTCATAAAAAATAAATCTTAATGAATGAAACTACATAGAACCAGGGGCATGCAGTTCTTGGTGGGAATAACTGACTTCATTATAGACCCAACAAAATAATTAACTGCTTTTTCCCTTCTATTTATTCACAATAAATCTATGTTACTCTGTCCAGCCTGACTGGCATGCTGCTTTAATAACCCAACACAATCTCCATCACAGGAAACCTGAACTGTAAATGGCATAAGGTGCCAAGAGGAGAATTCAAAGGAGCAGATGGCAGCTGAAGTGAGAGATGTGGAGTTGGAGGGGTCCCATGCAGGGAGACACGTTGCTTTGGCTCAGTCTGTGGGTTTCCATTGTTTTTTGGTAAATTCAGGAACAAAGGAAATGCTCTGCCATAAAGCTGCACGGCATGAGCACAGGAGTGGGAGAAGAATCAAGTCCTGGTGCAAGGAAGGCAAAGAAGGTAATTTTAAATGAATAAAACACTATTTTCATTGCTCAGGTGGAGTTTGGAGACTGGAACCTACTGCTTAAGGAATAATAGAAACACAGGTACTCACTTCTAACTTTTCTGGCTGGGCAAAAAGAAAAGAAGATACTATAAGCTTTACAGCCAATATTTGGTTTATATTCAACTTCAGTACAACCAGATTAAATACCTATCTGAATCCATTATCATTCAGCATTGAAGAATGTACATTGAAAAATATGTGTGATGTAGGCTGTGGCAAAACAGTGTCAGTAATACCCAGTTTCAATAAAACACTGCCCTAATCTAGATCTCAAAAATTTATTACTACAGATCTGGGGTTAAAAACAGTAATAATAAGCCATATATCAATTTGTCAAAAGGGTAACTGCAGAGGCCATGCTGAAGCCAGAGCTCTTCAAAAATAATATATTGTTCTGCCCTAAAATATGAGAAGCAAGGAAGCTTACTTTAAACTTTGGCCAATTTGAACAAATTTCTGTGTCCTACACTGCTTTTACTGAACACACAAAGTTCTTTGCTGACACCTGTACTTTAACAAACAGGAATGCCAAATGAGAAACATGCTCAAGTGTAAAAGAAGGTGATTTTTTTCCTCTTTCTCATTTGAGCATGGCTTTACAAGGTGCAAACTAGGCACAAGGAGTGTGATGGGAAATAGAAAAAGTACACCTGGTACGAGTTTCCTTTATTCTTCTCAGAAATGCTGCATTTTTCCTCTTAATTTTTCATCTATATAATTCTTAATTTTTCAGAAAATGATTAGAAATTAAGGCCTTTTCTCATGAACAAGGGAAGATCATTTAGACTGATTTTTCTCTTATCTTGTGGATAAAACAGTTGACTGGAAGCCAACACTTCACCAGCCTCTCTGAATTCACCCCTGAAAGAAACATTTTCACAGCAGCCATCAGTGAGCACTCTGGTGCTCCTCCATGCCCTTCACTTTTCATTAGTGTAGGAGTTGGGCTATTGATTTGGAGTTCTTCTCTCCTTTTATTTTTTTTTTTTAAAGATGTTTTTATTTCATCCTGAGCGTATGGATTTTCCTGTGTCTCACTCACTTCCCCATACATTTCTCAGAGCACATCTTTTCGTTTTCACAGCATGTTTTTGGGTTTCCAAGGGGTGCTTAGCACCCTTTCTTCAAAGCCGCTCCCAAACAGCACCTCCCACTCTGAGAAGGAAAAAGAGCTGCCAGGCTCTGCAGTGCTGAGCTAAAATTCTGCCCTTCATTTTGGATTTTCCCCTCTTCTGTTCTGCAAACAGACGGCAAAACCTCTCCCTGCTGGAAGGGAATAATCCAGCTGATGTTGGATGGAGTCTAGAAGCCTTCCACACATCCCCGTGCCGCTGCGGCCCATCGCGAAAACAAGGAGTTCCATAATGGCCTGCTCTCCTTGGCGCTGGAAATGCTGGAAATGCTTTCAACTTGGGTCCTTTCAGGCCAGAACAATGAAAATCAATACCTTTTGTCCTTGCTCCTGGGTTCAAGTAATGCCGTGTTCTGGTCGAAAACAAATAAAAACGGTGTAAAGAAATGGGGCATGCATAGAGACAGCTGGGCTGCCAGGACAAGGGGGAATGGCTTCAAGCTGAAAGAGGACAGGGCTGGATGGGATATTGGGAAAGAATTCCTGGCTGGCAGGGTGGGCAGGCCCTGGCACAGGGTGCCCAGAGCAGCTGGGGCTGCCCCTGCACCCCTGGCACTGCCCAAGGTTAAATGGGGTCTGGAGCATCCTGGCGCAGTGGAAGGTGTCCCTGCCTTCGCAGGGGTGGAATCGATTGGGCTTTAAGGTCCCTTCCAATCCAAACCATTCTGAGATGTTATGGTTATTGAAATATGCTAAATTCAAAAGGATTGATTTCCTTTCTTCTTCCATAGTCTCCATCTCAAATATTCAGGGTAAATATATTAAGTGTGTCATCCTGGGGATCTGCAAAAATGACCAGCAGATGCTCCACATGGTAAAGGAAGTCTGGGTAGGACTTTGATTGATTTTAATTACTGTTAAATATAATAACAAAAAATAAATTACCAGCTTGTTTTCTCCATCAGCTGCTCAGTTCAGGACAAAACCTGAAAAATGATCTTTTGTCGTTTGTTTTCCCAGTTTTGTAGGTTCTTTCCCCAACAATATTTTTAAAAGTATATATTAAGTAGAAGTGGAAAACTTTTTATCTGGGTCAACCAAGAAAACTTCCATACTTGTAGTAAATCAACTCAACTTCAATCTTTTCAAGAGAAAAAAAAGAAAAAACTCAATAATTTTAGAGCACTTTTAAAAAGTTCAAAATTAGGCATCGATAAACACTGTCTCAAAAAATTAAAATGAAAGTAACACATTTTCATAAACATTTTTCTATTTTTTTTAGGTTGCACTGCTTTCTGTTAGTTTTCAGGTCAAAGATATGTGTTTGTTTTTAAAGTTAAAAATTCCTTCTGAATTTAACACGCGCTCATGAATAATTTGCATGGCCCCCGTGGCACTTTCCAGTTAATATTCATGCAAGGAAAAGTTCAGGTTCAGAACTGGGTGATCCAAATGCTAACAGATGCAGTTTTACTGCATTGTCAATTGCTCAACTTTATACAGCATTATTAATGTTAACATTAAATACTGACTTAACTAAGTCAGTGGAGTTGCTGAAATCTAACAAGGGCTTAAATTAAAGACAAAGACAAAATGCAAAAGACAGAAATTAATTCCCAACACTTACTTTTCCCACACCAAGCCCTTTTTTCACAAGGATTTTTTTTGATGATTTCACCAAACAGAAAATATTCCTTTTCATGAAATCCACTGGAATATTAAAATTTACCTTAAACCACCTATTATAAAGTCTATGTTAATTACTGTATACAGCACTCTGCAAGCACTTTCTACATCAAAGGTTGTTGTGACTAAGTTGAAGGTACATTGAAGAAATCAGACATAAAAAATTATCAGTCATGAAATATTCATCCGTTGAGCAAATTGCTGCATTTCATAAATATTCCATGTTTTAACCTAGTGAATTTTATCCATGACTCTGCATTAAAAGGACACAATGACACACTACAGATTTAAAAAAAACACACAAAAAAAACATATATACAAACTTACATGCCCTACTCTACGTAAGCGGACAGAGAAAAGTCTCTGCCTAAAATAAACAGCCAATATTTGGCTGGGTTTTCTTCACTTATCTGTCTTCTTCCTGATTCTCTGTAACACGCAAAGCTCTTTAGGTGAGATGCATTTTGTAAGTACAAAAGTTACTGGCTGAATTTATTGTCTCTTGCTGACCTGGAATAAATCAATTAAATACAAATTTATATTACTTTTCACTAGCTATGCTTCTTTCACTGTACCACCTCACAGACTGAGAATTATCCTAATGCCCCCTCACACTTCTTTATAAAGCAGATATCCACTGAAATCACCAGAGTTTAGTCTAGCCAGGACCAAATCCTAGCTTACCACTCCAGGATAATTAATTCCTCTGCAATTAGGTCAAACTTTCCCAGTAGGAAGCGAGCGTGTAAATTTTGCTGCCATTTTGCCATCACTAATGCAAACCTCAGTGACTGAAAGGTTTATTGAGGTTGATTCCAGCTGTTTCCCAAAATATATTCAGTCTCCACTCTGCATGCAGACCCAAAATGCTGGGGGAGGCCAGTAGTTGCTGGAATCTGTTTTTACTTAATAACCAACCACAGACCAACTGTGTCAAAACTCGAGAAACAGCCATGAGTTTTTCATTAGTATCTTGTTAAACCTTCTGTAAGTATTCTTTCTTTATTCTTTAGTGTAGTTTAAATATAACATAACATAATTATAATACAAATAATAGAACATTATTTATATATAATATAATATAATATAATATAATATAATATAATATAATATAATATAATATAATATTATATTATATTATATTATATTATATTATATTATATTATATTATATTATATTATATTATATTATATTATATTATATTATATTATATTATATTAATGGAATTTATATTCATTTATATAGTCATTTATTGATGACCTGTGTGGAATCTACATAAACGTCATCAATTAGATCTCAAGAGAAGAGTTTTTTTCTCCCTATTTGTTTTTTTCTTTGTTTGTTTCATTGTTTTTCTATTGTTTATTTTGTGGTTTTTTGTTGGGTTTTTCCTTTTGTTGTTGTGTTTTTTGATGGTGGTGATTTCTTGCTGTTGAGGTTTTTTGGGTTGCTGGTTGAGGTATTCGTTGGTTGGTTGGTCTTGTCTTGTTTGGGTTTTGGGTGTTGGGTTTTGGGGGGTTTTGTTGTTTTTTTTTTTTTTTTACTTTATTTGATTTACTTAGTTTTTGGTTGTTTGTGAGTTTTGTTGGGTTTGGGTTTTTGTTTATTTTTTGTTGGCATTTTTCATTTGTTTTGTTTGTTTTTTCTTTTAACGTTTTTTGTTTTGGGGTTTTTGGGTTTTTGAGGTCTTTTGGTTGATTTGTTTTTGTTGTTCCTTTTTGGGTTTTTTTAAAATAATTCCAGAAACTTCTGTTCTCCCCAGGGCACAGGACTGCTCAATTTTATGAACTTTCCTTTTCTTCTTCAGTCCTATACCTGATTTACCAAGCAACTTAAAACTGACAGCAAATTGAGTAACTTGGCAAATACTAAGAAATAGGAGATGCTATTTGTTCCGAAAGAACATTAAAGAGGAAAGATGTTAATGGTGTATCCATGTTATCCATAAAAACTGAATAGTAAATTTAAGGAAAAGAAAGTTTTTTTCTGTCCATATTCCTTATTCTTCAGGTTCAAAAGTTCTCTGGCCTTTCTTAGACACCTTGAAGCCTTTAAAGAATATTTCTGATCAATTTTCTTGCTCTCCACCGCATAGTGGCGTAGGGGATGCTGTTTTTTCCCTAAAAAAAAATCTGAATTATTGATCAAAAAAAATCTTTCTGATCAAAATCTTGAAAATCGGTTAGAATTTCTTACTTCTGCAATAAAATTACACTTGGAAGTTACCAGGACCTTATACTTTGTTTTCTCTTTTTCTTTCCAGCAAGAGCAAACATCATCACCACAGTGCCACTTGTACCTGGTGCTATGATAACTCAAGGATTCATCTGGACCCACAACAAGCCCATGTTTAAGAACACCTCCTAAACTGTGTTGAAAATGCTCAATAGTACTGAAAATTTACAATTTCTCATCCAGTTTTATATTGAATTATGGCCATTGCTAATATTTGGGTTTGAATAATATCTGCAATATCCAGTTGCCTACCTGACAGTGGTTCTGCTGAGTGTCTGCAGACCAGATCAACACCTTTTCCTGCTTAACGCCTTTCTCATCAGCGATTTATTTTGTAAATGTAGTCTTTCATATTGTAAATATTTCCTATTTGCCCACTGATCAAATAATTGTAGTATCAGAAAAGCATTTAGGTTGGAAAAGACTTCCAAGATGATCGAGGCCAATCTGTGACTTAACCCCACCTTGTCACCTCCCTGGCCACACTATTTTTGATACAAATCCTCCTTCTGTTTTATATACCATCCTTTTTCCATCATCTCACCCACTCTTTCTCAATAATAAGAATAAATTTTGCAGTCGGTGAGATTCCTGAACATTGACATATAAAACATCTTAAAAAAAAAAAAAAAAAAAGTAAAAAAAAGTAAACACATAAAATTAGTGTGGTAACTCCTATAATGGTTTTAAAACAGATTTGGGTTGTTTTCCAGTTCTTGTGTCTGCATTTCAACAAAGGCTTGGAAATATCAGAGAAAGCGAAAATCAACAGAAATGTTACCAGAACAAGAAACAGCAGAAATAATCAGAAGTAAGGGTTAGAGTGTTCTGTTACATGGTTGATGAAAACATAAATAGAAAAGAACCTGAGCACTGTTTATATACAGAAAATAAATCCAGTGCTGAAAAGCTGTTCTTGTTTGCTGCTTGTTTAATTGTTGATGCTCACCTCAAAACAAGAAGTGACATTTCTAGATGAAGTTGTAACTGCAGATTGTGCCACAGTGGCACTCAGGTAAAGGAACAGGGGAAATAAAAAAAAATAAATAAACAGCAAAAAACCCCTGAAATACTCATAATCTAAACAATGCCATTTCCCAGCTACTTCTAGAGCAGAGCTTCTCTCACCTTATCAAAATCCCTTCTCTAAATCCCCTATTCTTCCTGGATTTATCCTATTTGTGAGCTTCCTGGGGAAAGCCAGGCTTGGGGATGGCTCTCTGTGCTGCAGGCAGCAATTTTTGGGTGTGATGGCACGCTGTGATTTACAGAGGTCATCCTGCATCTCCTGATCATGGCTTGCTCTGCTCCTAATGTTGATGAATCCTCACAGACGGCCACAAATGTAACTGTACCCAGCTTATAAACCAGTGAATAATGGGCCTTGAAAGAGAGAAAAAATAATATTATCTCATTTGCTTCTTCTGTGTTTTCTGCTTTAGAATGTAGTTTCAAAATTTTTTATCCAACATGTGAATTGCTTTTACTTAATAACCAATCACAGTCCAACTTTGTCAAAACTCTAGAAACATCCACAAGTTTTTCATTAGTATCTTCTTAAACCTTCTGTAAGTACCATGTCTCTAATTGTTAGTGTAGTTTCAATATAGCATAATATAATGTAATATAGCACAATATATAATATAATATAGTGTAATGTAATATAACATAATATATAACATAATATAATATAATATAATATAATATAATATAATATAATATAATATAATATAATATAATATAATATAATATAATATAATATAATATAATATAATATAATATAATATATAATATAATATAATATAATATAATGTAATGTAATGTAATGTAATGTAATGTAATGTAACGTAACGTAATGTAATATAATGTAATATTTACATATTTAATATAATATAATACCACAAAATAATAAATTAGCCTTCTAAAAATATAAAGTCAAATTCATAATTCCCTTCCTGCCACAAAAAAACCAAAAAACCAAAAAAACCAAAAAAAACAAAAAAACAACGAAAAAATGCCACAATGCTGCTCAGCTGCTTTGCTAGGCTGTTTTGATTCCTTTTAATCAGTCTCCCTTCATCACTTTGCTCTCACCAGGCAGGCCATCACTGCTATGTTTCACTGTGCTGCACTCTGGTTTTCTAACAACCACATCCTCTCTGCTGCTCCAGTTCTCACCAGACAGGGTGTTGCCACTGTGATTTGGGTATCACACACCGGCTGACGATGGGAAGAAAAATTTTTTTTTCCATGTTTATGTTGCTAAATTGTCTCTCTCCTATCCAGATATGGTTGTGAAGGCTGTAAAAAATGCAAATAAACTAGATTTATAGTGTCACCCACAAGTCCTGTCTCCTCCTCTACTCAGCCTGTGGAGTTCTCAGGCTCCAAGCAGAACTGTCACACCAAGCCAAGTGCTTTCAGCACAGAAAATCTAGATTTTAAGGCTGCCAAGTCAAAGCAGAAGAGTGCAGCTACTATGGGCCATTTTTGAATGAACGCAGTTCATGAGAAATGTAGATGCAACACTACCTGTTACAGAGTATGAAAATAACTTCAGTGGCAAATGAAATTATATTTAAAAAGACATTTAATTCAAAGCTGATTAGCCAGATTATGGTATTTTTAATATGTATTTTTCCTAAACAAGGGTCATGTATTTCTCCTAAAGTATTGCCACCAATTTGATTTCAGCCAGACCAGACAAAACCCGTGTAATTTAATTTTTCCCTGTATTTCACTGTAAGATGCAAGACAGAAATGCTTGACACATCCCAGTTCTAATCAGCATCAAGATTCACAGTCTGCTAGTTAAATATTTACATTCCCTATTTTAGTAAATTTTTTGTTTCCTGGTCTTTGGGCATTCACTTATTTTTCATTGCAATGCTTGAACCACAATTAATCTATTTTATTTTGAGTTACTGATTCTTTTAAACTGCTCAGGTTTCCTCCCACCTGAGAGGGCAAGTGATGAAGGCACGGGTGTTTCAGAAGCATCCACCACCATATTCAACTGATATAATTATTTATTTTGTTCATGCTACATTGGTCAGGATCTGTTGTTCTAATATAAATAAAACTGATCCCAAAGTCGCCACCAGTGAGGACAAAGTTAATCCACTGCTCACTTTTGTTGCTGACTTAGGCTAATGTATTGTTCAGCTACAAGCTAATGACTACTGCAGATGTTTCTTATTTCATGCCAGGAAAAGCAGAAGCTGAAATTAAATATTTTCTTTTTATGACTGTCATCGTTCCCCTTATAAATTACAGCCCATTCAGTCATATTTTTGAATAAATCAAATGACACTGACAGCGCAGTTTTCCTATCTGCAAAAATTAATCTTAAAGGACCAAATTCTGGCCTCATTAGGCTGTTCATAATGAATAATATAGCTGATGATTAAAAAGTTGACCTGCCTGAGAAGAAGAGGAAAGTAATAGGAATTTTTAATCAAGACACACTTCTCTCTCTCAATTGCAGCAAGATTACATTTGTACTTGAATATGTTGGCATACATCTGTCTTCATGTTATTTCACACCCTTACAGCCCTCATCTTATTTAACACATGGAGAAAAACCAAGACAGCTTCAAAAAGTAATTTTTGTTTGATTTACTGTCAATTCAAATTGGGTTTGACAGAACTGGATACTTGATATGAACTGGATTCTTTATATTTCTAGATAATGGTAATATAATACACTGAGATTTAGCCCTTAAAAAATATTTTTCTTACTGGGTTCTCAGGGTTTTAAGTCTTTATCCACAACAAGGGTTCTGTTGCCAGCCTTGATGTCATCACTGCCCGTGCAAATGCAGATCTTGTGCTAACAAAGGGCTGTAAAAACTTCTCAGAACTTTTTGTCAGGTGTATCTAAGATCTAGTTAAGAATCTTTAATAATCTTTAATAATGGTGAAAACTCCTCCTTGTCACAGTAGGAATATTTTCAGTTTGTACTGTGCCAACAGGAGAAAGCTGGTTAATGTAGGAGAAAAACACACCTGCCACAAGAGCATGGTTTTTATGTGCAGAACTAATCTCAAAACATGGTTTGGAAAATCTGAAAATGGTGTGGCAGTGTTTTATGGTGTCTTTTAATCACCATTAATACTTGGACAAGTATATTCTGCTGAGTCCCACAATGCTCACCTTAGGTTCTCACTGAGAATATAATTTTCATCTTTGTTGAATGCAAGTTGTTGGAACTGAGCTTTTCACCCTTTCTACAGCTCTAGTCACTGCAACTGCTGAATAAATTAGGAAACAAGAAATGCTTTTAATGACAATATGGACAACATAATGATATGTTAGTATCACGTTGGAGAAGAGATGGACATAAAACATCTCAGTTCTTCAGCATATTTCTAATCACATGCTACCCTTTCTTCAGGTACATCATTTCTTGTCACCTCCTCATTGATGGCTTTTGCAACAACATATCTGACAGTCTGGGGACTGACATACTGTTTTTTCTTCTTGCTTTTTTCTTTTTGTTGATGTGTGTTTTGCTGTTGTTTATTTGGTTTTATAATGGATATTGAACATTCATTCATAACCAATTCATTTGACTTTAAATTTGCATTTGAAGCTGAAGCTGCTTCCAGTCTATGTTGGAAATGAGACAAAGTCATCACCAACAAATGAGAATTTTTTTTCTGCACTGTTTCTGTCTGCATTGTGAAACACATCAGACTACATGAAAACTCCTAAGTATGTTTAGAAGGATAAATAACTTTTCCTTCCTCTTCCTTCCAAGGCAGTTGCCACAGCAGCAGTTGTTCTTTCCTTTCCAGTTTTCTGTACACCTGCATTTAGAAGGACCAGTTGAGCAAACAGAGTCAGCAGAAGCCAAATAATTATTGCTGTTCAAAGCCATGAGGAGCTACAAAAAATACTGGCTGGGATTTAGAGAAAAAACTCTGGAATTCACAGATATCTATCTTGGACTTCCCCTCTGAAACTCTGAATCCACATGCACATCACTCCCAACCTGTCTTCTAGAGTGTGGGATCCTATGCAGGATAAATATCTGCAAGCCCTGTAACTCCTTTCTGTGATCTTTTTTGCTGGATAAAGTCAGCAAAAATTTGCTTTACCCAGAGGACACACCTTTCTGCAATATCCTATGTTTGTGTGGATACAAAGGGAAAGGGCAAGGAAGAATTGTCTGTGAATGGAAATGCAATATGTGAAGCATCTCCATGAGGATTTGGAGTCTGAGCTTTTGTATCCTGCTGTCAATGCAGAAGATGGCAAAACTAAATATTACAGGATATTTTGACCATTGCTGTTAGTCTGTTAGGAGGTGATTGCAGGGCATCATTAAGGCTGGGAGAATTTGGATCGTTCAGCCTGCAGAGGAGGATTTGGGGTGACCTCAGTGTGGGCTTGCAGGGCCTGGAGGAACCAATGAGAAAGATGGAGAGAGACAATTGACAAGGGCTGGAGGGACAGGGCACAGGGAATGGCTTCAAACCAACAGAGAGGAGGTTTGGACCAGATATTGGGAGGAATTTCTCCCCTGTGAGGGTAGGCAGGCCCTGGCACAGGGTGCCCAAGGCCATGGTGGACACTGGGACAGTGGGATGGGATTTCAGGTCCCTCCAAACCCAAATTATTCTGTGATGCTATGCTCAGAGTACTGTGGATGTGGACAGGCAAACAAAGCAGATTGTATATGCATGTCTCATACCCATCCATCTGAAAAAAAAAAAAATAAAATATTAAAACCTTGCATGCGTTCATGAAGATTGGAATTAGATATCTGTCAAGAGCATAGATCAGAAGAGTCGAACTACATATATTTGCACCAATTATGCATGAAGTGACACATAAACTGAACAGAATCATAAATACCAAGGAAGCTGAAGTGTGATTTTGCCAAATCATGATGGTCTTGAATTTTACCTCACTCTTTTCCTAATTTCAGGGACAAAAAATTTAGGTCATATCCAAGTCAACCTTTTCAATTTTCCAGACTTCATAATTCCCTGATTTAGAGTGTTGCCATTCCAGTGCATGTTTCAAAGTGAAGACGGTATTGATAACTTGAGAGTTTGTGCCTCAAATTAGCATTCTAATATTACAGATATAGCCACGGGGGAGCAGCTGAAACATTAATTTCAATCTCATTGATTAATTTCTTCTAACATAGGGAATAATATATTGACTCTACAATGTCAGTTTCTCAAGCAGGTGTTCAGCTCAAGTAATGCACATGAAATACCAGCTCTGCAACCATAAGTCAGCACAAAACCTCATGCCTTAATAATTCTGGTCATTAATATAACATAAATATAAATTAATTATTATTAATCATTAATTTATAGCATCATCAAGTAGGAGAAAGCTGTACACCTGTGATACCACCTGAAAAAAATCCCTCTCAAAACCAGTATCTATAATTTGAATTATTCATATGCTTCAGTCAGGATTTCACTCAAGTCCTCATTATCCTCATCACCCATGAATGCACAAAAAGATGAGCACGTGGCATGCGGTGCCTTTTCACCCCAAAAGAGCCATCCCAGATAATTTGCTGGGTAAATGAAGGAGGAAAAGTGGGGGTATTTCAGCCTTGGCATTAACACCTGACAAGAACAGGTACAGCACAGGCCCATCTGGCTAAACAGCAATAAATCCAGACAGAAACTAAAATCCTGAAATGGGGTAGTAAAAGTGAACATCCCTCTGGCATGTTTCTTCCTGTGATTTTGACTGATAATTTTCATAGCTAACCATTTTTTAAATTCTATTTTATTATATTATCTCCTATATAATTCCCCTGGATGTTTTATTCCTTGCAACAAAATATGAACTAATTCTATAGCCTAATAGGAAAAAAATTCAGCCATAGACTTTTATGGAGTTCCTGTAATTACACTTATATTTGGGGGAAAAAATAAAGAAAAAAGAAACAACAACAAACCATTCAAGAACTAAATAACTTAGTTATTCCCCTTAGGAAAATGTGATTTTTGGAGTAAATTAATTCCTTGCTGAAAAAAGTTAAAAGGCCTCATCTGATCCATATCAGCATAATTCTTCTATATTCATATAAAACTGTAGAGGTTTAAGAAGAGCAGTAGTGGGCTACAGTGCTCAATATCCTCAATACACTAAAGAATAAGGTTTATTTGCTCAGGACAATACTAGTTTTAACTATTCCAGTTTAAAATCTTCAAGAAGTTCATTTATTATTCTGGAACTGAAAAAAAACCAAAAAATGTAAGAGATCAGATATATCGTTCCACAGTCTTTTAAATGCTTAAGGGAATTTTGCATCTGGATGATGAACACCAAAGACCCTTAAGCAAGTGACTTAACAGAGATTTTAAATTTTAAAAAAAGGAAGAAGCATAGAAAGGAATCAGATCAGAGAATTATGCAGTGAAAAGAAATGTCTGAGCTACTAAATAGCAACTTTACCCAGTTAGAAACATTAAATTTGTTAGGAGAAACATTTGGGTACTCTTGTTCTGCTTCTAAAAAGAAGGTTTTTTATTATGGAGAAAAGCAAAAACTGAACTACTGTATCTATATTTTTTAGTGGCAAAGATCTATTTCCTTAATTCATTGCTTAAAAACAAGTAAACATTCACGGAGAGAAAAAAAGTAAGAAAAAGTGATGCCAAAATATGATGTACATTGCTCCACTTAATGAGCCATTTATGTAACTAGTTTTGGAAAAAACATTCTGGTAAAAAACTTAAAGAGGGAAAGGAAAAAACAACAATAATGCCCATCTGTCTCTGGATCCAATATTCAGCTTTTAATTTGTGTTTCTTTTACACTGGAACCAAATTCCATTTAGAGCTTGCATTAAGTTCAACACCACCAGGTTTTCCATCTGATCATTTTTTCCTAAGAAGTATAAAATCTTCTAATCTGAATCTCCTAGGATGCCAGAATTAACATCTCATTAAAGACCAATTTGCTTTTTCAGCTAAAGGATCAGCTTCCTTCTGGCATTTTTATTTTTACTAAGTTGCTTCCATACTGTTGAGTCACATCCTTCTACATAAAAATCCAGGAGAAAACTATATTATATAAAATGGGAAAACAAACAGAGGCAGCGCTTCAAGAACATTTCTTGAGTCAAAATGTTATCAGAAATTATGTTGTCTGGTCTCTTAAAAACCACCAAAACTGTTTACTTTGCATTAGCCAAGAAGCAAAAGGAACAGGAAAATAAAGCTACTACCATTGGTGGCAAAACCAAATAGTAATTAATCCTAATTATTAATAGTAATTAATCCTAATCAATATGATACTTAGTAATCCCTAATCCATAAGAATTAATAATTCCTAATGAGCGGTGTATTTCAAAACTAAAAAAAATCCTGCAATAATTAATTTTCTGGAACTGGACAGTAACCTGAAGACCTCTACTATTTGTCAGTGATAATGGCATATATTAAAAAAATTATCTGGTAAGGAAAGTTGTCGTAAAGGCAGTAACAATTGTTTAGGAACAAAAAGATAGATATTGTTTCCATGTTTTAATAAAGATAACAATAATAATATTAAAATATAATTATTATAGCAATAACAATAACAATAAAAGTAGCAATACAATAATAAAAATAAAATAATAATAATAGTAATAGGAGTAATAATAATAGTAAATTTTGAAGTGGTGAGAGAGTGATTTTAAACACCAGGACAGGGACACCAAAGAACAAAGTCAACATGACATGGAACATCACAAGAAGCAGCCCAACAGCTGTGTCAGCAATACTCTGGACCACTCCAGAGGCAGTCATGAATGTGAAAATGTGCAGGATATTCTGTACCAGAATATTTATTTCATTAGATCTTGGTGTGTCATGTGCTCTGCTGTTTCAACCCGATGCAGCTGCTGCCCACCAAAGTTGAATTATCTGAACACTTCTCTTTCCAGACAATGCTAAGAGCACCTATCCAAAGAGCAATTTTCCCCTGTCTGTCAGCATGAGCTCTCCAGGTTTTTATGTGCAGCCTATTTCACTGGCAGATCTGACAAAATATAACTGGTTTATTCTACCTGCTTCTTTTGAAGCTGGTTTAAAAAATATATAAGGCCGTAGATGCAACATATTTCTGGGGAAAATGCTGGTTTTTTCCTTTCTTTTCTTTTTTTTTTTTCCTTCTGGTTTTGGTTTTTTTTTTTTCCCTTCTCTTCTTCACCCAGTAAAACAGGGCAAAACCTCATGGAAATGGCTCTGGCTCAGCAGAGATGCCTCCCTTCCAGTACACACAACCCAGGCAGGTGTAAATCTTGTTTCTGTAGCACCTTGCCTTTAGCAGGCTCAGTGCACTTGGAATTTTCAATTAAATAACACCTGGATGGAAAGCCCACACCTCAGTTTGTCACAGTCCTCCATGACCTGTATGCATGCTTTTCTGAGTATTTGTACATTAAAATCTTGGCATCAGTGTTGCAGCTTTTAACCAAAATCTGATGCACTGCTGAGTCCTTCATCCCTCCAACTGAACCAGGGACTGTGGATGTGTTTTGGCAAATAAACCCATGCTCACAAACTTTGTTTATCTTTGCAAGGTCCCATCCTGAGCAGTAGGCCTACCAACAAGGGGCTGGATGTTTACCGTTTGCCCTTTTAATTAGATGAATAAAATACATAAAATCTCCTTTAGAGTGGACAACTGCTTACCCTCTAGTGTGTGACCTTGCCAGTTTGCACCCTCCAAATAAAAAAAAAATTGCAGGCAGAAAAATAGGAAAATGAATTCCAGCATGGGGTTCATTCAACAGAGCATTTCTCATTCAGGTTTTAAAATTTTCACTACCCACAAACATTGTGCATGGTCACATTGACCAGTGGTACCATGTAGGCTTTTTAAGGTCTGTCATGTATTACAAAATGCTTTATAAAAGAAATATTCTGGTGAAACCCAGCAGAATATTAAGCCCCGTTTTTACAAGTGCCAGCAGCATTCTGGGATGTGTTTGGAAGAGCACTGGCAGCAGGTGGGTGTGGGTGATCCTTCTCTTTGCTTAGCAAAGGGACACATCTGCAGTGGCGTGTCCAGCTCTGGGTCTCCACAGCACAAGAGGCACAAGGACATTGAGGAGCAGAGGGACACAAAGATGGGGAAGGAATTAACTGCAGGATCCTTCACGCAAAGAGACACCAAAAGGGGCAAATTAGAGGTGAGGAAGTCATCACCCCACTCTGCTCAGCTTTTGTTGGGTCTCCCACCTGCAGCCCCGGGCCCAGGTGTGGTCCCTGCTGTGCCCCACAGAGCTGGCCAGGCTGAGAGGCTGCAGGGAAGGGCCACAAAGAGGATCCAAGGGCTGGGAAATCCGACTGGGGGGAAGGAAGGCTGAGAGACCTGGGCTTGCTCAGCCCTGAGGAGAGGAGGATGAGGCTGAGAGGCCTGGGTTTGCTCAGCCCTGAGGAGAAGAGGATGAGGCTGAGAGACCTGGGTTTGCTCAGCCCTGAGGAGAGGAGGAGGAGGCTGAGAGGCCTGGATTTGCTCAGCCCTGAGAGGATGAGGCTGAGAGGCCTGGGTTTGCTCAGCCCTGAGGAGAGGAGGATGAGGCTGACAGGCCCGGGTTTGCTCAGCCCTGAGGAGAGGAGGATGAGGCTGAGAGGCCTGGGTTTGCTCAGCCCTGAGAGGATGAGGCTGAGAGGCCTGGGTTTGCTCAGCCCTGAGGAGAGGAGGATGAGGCTGACAGGCCCGGGTTTGCTCAGCCCTGAGGAGAGGAAGATGAGGCTGAGAGGCCTGGGTTTGCTCAGCCCTGAGGACAGGAGGATGAGGCTGAGAGGCCTGGGTTTGCTCTGCCCTGAGGAGAGGAGGATGAGGCTGAGAGACCTGGGTTTGCTCAGCCCTGAGGAGAGGATGAGGCTGAGAGGCCTGGGTTTGCTCTGCCCTGAGGAGAGGAGGATGAGGCTGACAGACCTGGGTTTGCTCAGCCCTGAGGAGAGGAGGATGAGGGGACGCCTCACCCCGTGCTCCCCTGGTTCAGGGGTGGCCACAGAGTGTGACCGTGTTCACAGGGGTGCAAGGGTGAGGGAAGAGACGAGGATCTCACTCCATGTTTTAGAGGGCTTGATTTATTATTTTATGGTATATATTACATTAAAACTATACTAAAAGAATAGAAGAACGGATTTCATCAGAAGGCTGGCTAAGAATAGAATAGCAAGGAGTGATAACAAAGGTTTGTGGCTCGGCTCTCTGTCTGAGCCAGCTGACTGTGATTGGCCATTAATTAGAAACAACCACATGAGCCCAATCCCAGATCCTCCTGTTGCTTTCCACAGCAGCAGATAGTCAATGTTTGCATTTTGTTCCTGAGGCCTCTCAGCGTCTCAGGAGGAACAATCCTAAGGAAAGGATTTTCCATGAGAGATGTCTGTGACAGCAGAGGAGGGGGAGGCTCCCTCTGTGCATGGAGCCCACGAGAGGAGCAGGGCTGGGGGGTCCCAGGGGCGCTGCCAGGGCACAAGAGGAATCACTTTCCCCATGGCCATCAGCCACTGGAACCATCTCCCCGGGCAAGGGACGGATTCCCCAGCGTTAAACGTTTTTAGGATTCAGCTGGGCAGGGCTCTGGCCCATCCTGCCTGGACCGTGATTTTGCCAAGAAAGCTTGACCCAGGTGATCCTTGAGGTCCCTCCCAACCTGGGATTCTACGACTCTGTGAACTCCCAGTTTTGCACACTCTTCACTAATTGTGACTCCAAACCTTATTTTCACAACGGATTTATTGGCAATCAGCATCAAAGGCAATTTTTTGGGCAGAAATATTGTAAATTATGGCTTAGAACATTTTCTGCCCTGCAATCAATGCCATTTATCAAGCTATTCTGCTTGCATGCATTCAGACCATTCAGTTTAGATTTTTGTGCATTATGCGCTCTTCAGGCTACCCAAAAACTAAACATTAGGACCTAATTTTTCAAATTATTTTTATTAATATATATTGATTGCTTTTACCAGGGCTCCATAACCTATGAGAACATCTTGATTATGTGATATTTTCTGCTTGAAAAATGTGTTTTGCAGTTAATTCCACATAAAACACTGCTGTGTAACAGAAATGTGAAGCCCTAGGGTTTAGGCTTCAGAATAGAGTGCTGAGAAATGCCCCAACATGCTGAAAACCTGCAAGGAAGAATTAGTTTTCAATCTATTCCCTCCTCCTCTCTCTTGCTCTTTTCCCAGAAGAAACTACCCTTTAACTATGGAATATGATTATTCTTGCTGAATTCAAATAAACACAGGTCCACCTCATCTCTGATGTGAATCTTCTGTTACCAACAGAGCCATTGAAATGGTTTTTGGGAGTATCAGCAAAAGGAGAACAATGGACTTTGCAATTTTTCTCAAATAATGAATTTTTTTAAAATAAGGAATCAGTAACAAGAGAAAAGCACAACAGCTCACTGAAGAAGAATTCACAGTCATGTAGTAAAGTCTTCCTCTTGACAATAAGAAACGTGGTGAATAAGTCGCTTTACAAAAATTTGGCTAATATAGGAATAAATATAGCCAGTTTGGGTGGCACTACACCCAAAGCAGTGACAATAGGTGCTGAAATTTGGAGTCCACACTATTTCCCAATATCCTGGCCCATCTGCAAAGGACTGTGTTGCACTAAGGAGAGGAGTGCCAGCAGGCCAAGGGATGTGATTATTTCCCTAAAATCAGATAGTCAAGCCTGGAGAAGAAATTACAAATAAAGACACCAGAGCCAGGGACTTCTCAGTGGTACCCAGTGACAACACAATGACAAAAAAAAAAAAAATTTCACAAAACTGCACTTAAATATATTTGGGCTTTTGGGGTTTTTCCATTTGTTTCCTTGCTTTTTTTTGGCCTGTGAAGGTGATCAAACACTGGCACAGATTTCCACGAGAAGCTGTAAAGTCTCCATCTCTGGAAATATTGAAAACTCAGCTGGAAATGACCCTGAGAAACCTGCACCCTTGGATCGTCCATTAAGAGGTGGGTTAGGCTACAGACCTCCACAAGCGCCTCACATCTTCAACTATTCTGATTTTGGGAGGGCCAGTGCTGTAATTTACATTATTCCAGGCTACTTTATTTACAGCTGAGGTGAATACTTTCATGTCAATTGCACACTGCATGCACATGACAGTAAGTAACTGGATTTCTTTGGAAAGAGTGGATTCATTTCACTATTTCTACCTTGGAAAATCCATTAGTACACATGTTCAACACGTGGTGCAAACAACCCTCCTTAAAGAAAGGACAAAACACACATTGTAAAGGCTACAAAAGCATCTTTGAAATCATTCAGTCATTTCTAATCATGGCATTGAAAAGCATCTGCAAGACTGGCAGGAAGTGAGTGACAGGATTTTCATCTGTACTAATTTTTTTCAGAAGCCCTTGTCCTGTCAGTGCAGGGGTCAGGAAAGCAAAAGTGGAGACTTAGGTTGTGCAAATAAAGCCACAAAGCAAACAGATCAGAGCACAGATCCAGGCCTAATCCATCTTACTGAATTTTTATTTAACAGCATGAAAAGGGAAGAACTGCTTTGATTCCTGCGTTTCTGGCTGGGGGACAGCAGCTGTCAAAGAAATAGTTTACTTTGGATACTGGGAAGACTGAAGTGATTATGGAAAACTGCAATGTGCCAAGCCAGGAACCCCGCAATCACTTCTTAATCACTTGGAGGAATAAAGATGCCATGGGAGACTGGCATCTCTGGCTCACCTTTCAACTCTTCTCCCTTCTCTCAGCCTCCATGCTGCACTGAAATCCAGCTCCCCTTGATCATTAACCATAAGATCATTAACTTGCCTTGCCACCCTTCCAAAATGCACGCAGGCTTTTTTTTTTTCACCATGTTTTTCAATAATGAGGCCCTCTCAGTGAGTGCTGACATAAAAGGTACAGGCACTTTCCAAAAGGATGCTGGCAGCCCATTTGACATCTGTTATTCTTTTTTTTTTTCACTTAAATAAACTAAACATGTTCACCAGTTTATCCTCTCAGACAGTTATTGAATTTCAGACTTGGAAGATCAAAACCGAGTAGTTTTAAGATGCTCAGATTTCAAATGTGAACATGGACAACCCATGGAACACACTCTCCTTGCCTTATGGCATAATGAAGTGAAAAAACTCTTTTTCTTGCCATTAAGGTTGTGCTTCTCCCCGTGTTTTCCCTTATGCACACACTAAACAAAACAGGAGCAGTTTTTATTTCAAAGAAAACTCCCCCAGTGCCATTTTATAGATCCCCTCGTGTGCTGTCCATGGCTAATTAGTCACCCAGGTTGACAGGCAGCACATTAAGAGTTTTCCTGGACAGAATTAATTAATTACTCCTATTAATTGTCTGTAACAGTTGTTGTTTATTGCATTTTGATATTTTACATGATTCCTGAGAATGACTTGTGAGTTATTTAAAAGATGTAAAATCTGCCAACTACTCTGTAATGCATTTCAATGCCAATATCAATTAATCAAAAAATATTTTGTTTCAATTTAGGTTAAAATTAATTTCCATATATGTAGGCAGGAGTCTGCTGAAGAGTTAATTGGACCATAGTGTTCTTATTATCTTTGGAAAACATCCTGCTATTTGGAATGTTTGATATAATCACCTTTTATCTGTTTAGCCAAATCCTTTTTCACCTCGCTGGAGGATGTGCTGTGCTGAAAACAACTAAAACACACATTTTTCCTGCCTCTCTCTATCTTGTCCTCTGCCAGTTTGTCAGATATTTAAAATCTGTTAGAGCACTGAAAAACCTGCACATATAGGGTGATATTACAGATCTACCACCTCATCTCAAATCTTCTAGCACAACCAAGTTTGGTATATAAATACACATAGGAAATAAAATGAGATTGCCATTAAGAAAAGAGTAGCGTCAGAATGGGAATACCAATTTAAAATATGCAAATTACTCTCACAAGAATTTCTTATAAATTTTGGTTTAGACAGACTCAAAGCTACAGTGTCAGTAAAAAAAGAAGTATGGCAGAAAAGTTATATTTTTCCATGGGTAAATTTATAGAAACACATAATTAGTTAAACATATTAGCTTGAAATTGGTATTACTATGAATAACAGGTTACTTTAAATTTTATGTCTATTAAGGTAATAAAGGAAGTTGCATTCTGCAGAATCCATGAAGCTCCCAAACTGTCTGGAGTATTTGTTGGTCTATTTAGGGAAGATTTCTACCTAAATGTTTGATCTTCCTGGGTACTTGTATGCATCTATTTTTTTCTTCCCCTCTGCATAGTTCATGGCTTGCTGTCTGAATGGGACTGCCTTTTATTTACCCACATTAATGCATGATTAAGTAAAATCCCTGTTGTCTTTTACTGTGAAAATCCTCCTGTTCAAGGTATGTCCCTTGAAAAATTTATGACTTCCCAGCAGGTGCCCGAGTTCAGCAGTGCATCCTGTCATTGCACAAAGTCTCTAATGAGGGGGATGCAGACAACACCAAGCTGCTTGTGAATGTTTTTAAAAAAATTTTCTGTGCAGCCCTTTTGAGGGAGACAGTGGCACACGCCCTTCTCTTTTTTTCTGCTTTTTTAAAAATTTGTTTTGTTTTGGTTTTGTGGGGTTTTATCGTTTGGGTTTTTTTGTTGTTGTTTTTTTGGGGTTTTTTTTTGTTTTGTTTTGTTTTTTTATTGCTGTTGGGGTTTTTTTGAGTATTTGTTTTTTTTTTTTCTCACCCTCCTCTTTTCTTCCTACATGGTACCCCCCTGACATCCTAAACACTAATTATTAATTTAGTGTTTTCAACTGCACAGAAAATTGTCAAGAAGGCTTTTTTGAGATATGAGGGATTAAGAGATTAGCTTTTGGGCAAAAACTCATTAAAAAGCCAAAGAGAAACAACCTTTGCTGGCATTCCCTCTTAATTCATACATCTAATAAACACTCTTAGTAAAAGTGATCACTCAGGGTCTTGCACTCCTGGGTTCCTCTAGACACATCTTACAACATCATTTTACTTTAAACATTTCAGTATTTGCAGTATTTGAATTAATTGAGCTGACTGACAAACAGCTTACACTAATCACCATTGTTTTCATAGAAAAAAAATCAAATAATTTTCTTGAAATGCCTTTTTTTTTTTCCAGTGGCTTATATGTACAGGGTTACAAAAAGCAGAATGATCTTTTACTAAAAAATAAAAGATTATTTTAAAATCTATTTTTAAAGGTTTTAACAAGGCTAGACTGAATCCGTACATGTAGCAAGCAAGAAAAAGCCAAACTGAATTAACATTCTGGATTTTAGTTACTGTCGGAATTTGAAATAGATTCTTTATTTAACAAGTGTTGTCCAGCAGATATTCCCCATGGATTGCAAATTAGAAATGTAGTATCCTGCTTCTGTAAGTGCTGTGATTGCCACACATTGTCAAGTTATTTACTTATGCTTTAGTCTGTTTACAAAACTGAGTTTTTGGTGAAGTGCTTGAAGATTTTAGTTAAGTATATGTGTATTTTTTAAAGCCCTATTAATGCTCATCGGCTAATTACAGTGACAATTATCACAACATGATTTTTTTCCTCCAGATTCAGTCATGTTTGGCATCCTCCCAGTCATATGCAATGCAATTTCCTGCCAGCAAAGTACACAATAAATCCAAAATTTTCCTGAAGTGAAGCCTTGTCTATGCTGTTTTAGGGTAGCATGATATATATCCGTAGAATAAATTCAAGCACTGACAAAAATTATGGAAAAGGGATGGAAAATAAGATTTGAGGCAGTGTTTCCTGGCTTCATGTGTGGGCAACAAGCACCTCCTTGTGCAACTTAAATTTTAGGTGGTAACCAACTACAACAACTTTTTAGAATCAGAAAAAAATTGCAGTTGGTGTCTGAAGTTGATCATTCTCCCACAGGAACTAGCTCCATTTGTTTGCAGAAAGTTTAACTTAAAAGGAATCAATTTAAATCCAAATTCCCTTAAAATTGCATTGTGGACACTTGGAATTCACTCTAAAAACAGCAGTAGCAACATTTTCATAAAAGGAAATTAACAAAAAAAACTCATAAAAAGAACAGCCCTTTATTTCTGGACTAAGTTCTGCTCCCTTTACCCATTGGCAGAGACCTAATCCACATAACAGTGAACCTTGGTTCACTTTGTGTAATTTTTTAAAGAATATTTATTAAATGAATTAATTAATTATTTAAAATGAGATGCACACATATTTAGGACAGTTGCATTGTTGAGCCCAGCTGTGACAGTTCCATCATTTTGCTCTGTAAACATCTTTTTGTGCCTTCTTTGGGATAATACAAGAGCTCAACTAACTTTCAGTGAGCTGTCTACATTTTCCTTCAGATTCTCATTTTCTCCTTAAGTTTTCTTAACACGGAGGCCTGACCTCCTGGATATTTTGGATCTACCACTCAAATTCAGGTTTACTTTGAGTCAAGTGCACATCACAAAATTTCAGTACATTTGACTTGTGCTCTATGCACTCATCATTAATTAGAGCCTCCAAATGGATAGTTATTTTGAAATTCAAGCAAGTGACCACTTTGTGTTATTCTGGGTTTCTCCTATGCTGGTCCTGTCTCTTAATGTGCATAAGAAATCAGTCTTTACTGCAGACATTGGCATAAAACTATCAGAAGTGAAGATCTGAAGGGTGCTGGTTGAAGAAGGGTACGTAGAAGTATCACAGAATTATCTAGAATTATCGAATTGATATTTGAAAAATGTTGGTGATGTTGAAGTCCATTATGGAGTTTTTTGTGGACCACTGGGCTTTTCTGAGTAATTATATTTTCTGCAGATGCCATTTCAACTTAATTACATAGCTTTCAACTGTTACTTATTATAGAGATGGCTATGACACAGATATAAGGTTAAAAACCCCAATAATGATCAACCTAAAGACCCCATTGATGCCTTGGGATTTTGGTGTTTATATTTTTCATGTATTTGCCATCCTGCAGTTCTTTAGTGTGTAACTCCAAACTCCACATTCAGTGTCAGCTGCTGCTGTCCCATTTTGGGCAGGCACAACAATTCCTCTCCAGGCCTGGCAACCGAGGGTACCTCACTGCCCCAGGGCCCAGAAATGCAAACAAAAGGGAGTTGGGTGGGCAAACTTGGGGTAAATGACTTCATTAGCTGAGGCTGGAATTAGATTAGCCCCCAATGTGCAAATGGACCAAACTTATAAAAGTGTGAAAACCTGTGGGTCCATTTTTGGGTGTAGCCCCTGGGGCTGCCCAAAATGTTCCTGAAGGCCCTTCAATAAACAGAAACGCTTTTCATTTTTATCTATTCTGGCCTCTGTATTAATTTAGCCCCAACAAGGCATCACCACCACCACCACCACCACCACACAGAACACCACGGACAAGATCGCTGCTCGAGCAGCCGCAGGCCACTGGAGCCATTTCAGCAATTTAATTTAATTTTCACTTACCAACCTCCACAAGGCTGGAGCAGTTGGGATCTGTGAAACCCTGGGGACACTCGCAGGAGTAGAAGTTGTCATTGAGCCCTGACAGGCAGATGCCACCGTTCTGGCAGGGGTTGGAGTCGCACACATCCGCTGTGGGCACAGGCAAAACAATATTTTTTGTAGAAAAGCCACCAAAAATTACCCCCAAGCTCTCACCACATCAGATTTTCGGTAACTAAGTACAGAAAGAAAGGACGAACTCTTATGTCCTTTGAATGACTTTTGGCTGATTCAGTTTTGTATTTATTTAACAGCACAGCTCCAGGTAATCATCTATCCCTAATCTTCCACCCAATAAAATGTGCTTGTCTTAAACTCAATCCATTTGCAAAAGACAATAGCAAATGGCAATTTATTTATTTTTTCCAACCTGAAGACTTTCATGATATCTACAGATTTCATTCTGTCACCACTGGGATAAAAGGAAGCAACCCTAAAGAATATCCCCTAGGCTTTGGCCAGGTTTAACTTGGTAGTTTTTCCCAGATATTTTCTCTTATATTTACATATATTATTGTCTATCTCAATCTTCATCTTTAAAGGCACGTTTGTGCTCTCTGCTGCTCAGCATAGCATTAAAAATTAACAGTATTTTGTGCAGTAAATGCATCTGAAAGAAAGATCTACAGGTAGACACTATTAGAGAACAAGTACATTGTTTTCTGTGAGGTTTTTTAATTGAAAATTGCCAGGGTTTTTTCCATGTAATTGAAGAGATTTACGGAAATTTTTTTGGTTTATGTCATCAATACAACGCCAGCAATTACAGCATGTTTTGGATTATTTTGTTGGCAAACAGCTCAGGATTTACACACTTTTCTTGCACGTGGATTTCAGATTAATCCTTGGTGTAAGAATTTACGTTTAAACATAGTTTAAGAAATGTAGGTGATGCACGAAAATGCCTTTATGAACTCTGTGCATCAGTTTCACAGAAAAAACTGGAGCTGTGCAGTAGTTTTCTGGGTTATTTGCAGTTTTGTTCAATTTTTTTGTCATCTTTAGGGTGCCTTCATGGCACAAAGAGCTGTCATGCACTTGATATTGTTTTGTCTTAAAGACTGTCCAGCTGATGGAGAAGCAAAGCTATTTTTGAGAACAGTGAATGGTATATTCTAACTGAATCTAAATAAGCCAAGACTTCTCATTTTGTGCGTTTGTTGCATTATTGGGGTAGCAAA
The DNA here is from genome assembly GCF_028018845.1 of Melospiza georgiana. Classification (NCBI taxonomy): domain Eukaryota; kingdom Metazoa; phylum Chordata; class Aves; order Passeriformes; family Passerellidae; genus Melospiza; species Melospiza georgiana. Next base: position 2,051,587 of record NC_080465.1, on the reverse strand, counting down.
GGATGCTTGTTTATTACTTTATGGGGATTAGGCAATTGGTTGTGAAAGAACAGCTACTATTAAATGAATTCTCTGACAACTGTATTCCCATACCTCTAATTAAATTAATAAACTAAATAGCATCTGGAGCAGGAACACTTAGTATGCAAATCCTCATGGATATTCTGATTAAAATGAGAGAGGATATTTTTGCTACATATTTCCTGATTTGGTGTCATTCTGATTTCAATAATGCCATTGGTGTAAAAGGCAAAAAGACAAAAATGCTCTTTGAATTTGTGAATTCTACGTTGAATGACAAGCAGAATTCACACAAAACGTTGCATTATATTTCCCGAAACTGAAATCTCCTGAAATGACCAAAGTGTGGACATTCAACTGCGTGGTTTTAATTTGCGTGAAAATTCGTGTTGGCTTTTTCAGCCTGAAATAAAGTGACCCAACCTGCAGTTTGGGACTAATAAAGCAGATGTTCTCCTCTGTTAACAGCCATTTATTCCCATGTTCAGGAAATAACTGCACTAATTGCTCTTTTGACCCACCACCTTGGCCTGTCAGTCTGTGGTGTAATTTTTGTAATGTCATTGTACCACAGAAATCTCAGAAATAAAGTGAATAAAGAACACATCTAAAGAGAATGAGTTAAAAAAAAAAAAAAAAATAAAGCAAGCACAGGTAACTAAAAGTTCCCCCCAAAAAAAACCTGCAAAAAAACCAACGAAAAAAAAACAAAAAAAGACCAAAAAAAAACAAACCACCAAATCACCACAAACAAAGAAAATAAAACAAACAAACAAATACCAACCAACCAAACATACTATTAAAAAAAACCAACAAATGAAACCAAAAACAAACAGAAAGCCAAGCAAAAAAACAGCTTATCCTGTCTCATTCACATAATGTTAATGAGGATTAAAGAGGAAAAGTCCTTCTGTAAACAACAATGGTTAAATAATATCATAGTACAAAGTCAAATATGATGCAGTCAGAGAAATAAGAAGCTGCATGATTCTACTTAAGAGGAGGTACCAGGCTGTGTAAATGTTGAAACTTAAATTTTCAAAAATAATGTAAAATGTTATCTCCATTATTTATAGTTTATTGTCTGTGAAATGGTGCTGAACAAAATAAATATCACCTTTGAATCAACAAAATCTTCCCCAATTTCCATTTTGTGCCTCCTGAGAGGACGTTCATACTGAAATATTGAAATCTAATTTGTTATACATTCCACTGGGTTTGATGAGCAGAATTTGATTTTGAAGGCTCTGTTATTGGTAAGAAAAGATGATATGGGTGCATTTTGTCTTAACACAACTGATAAAGGGATTTGCTACCATTAAAATGTGACACAGTTTTTAGCACTACATTGGTTTTATAATTTCACCTGGGAGATTTTGTGAATGGAAGAGTAAAATAAACCCAAGAAAGGAAATATATAATTTACAATAAATATTGCAGGAGTCTGCTCTGTTGCTGATGGCTTTCCATTGTGATTGGCAAGATGCTGTTTGTGTAACAGACTGTGTAATTTGACAAATTTCTGCAAATTAAACAAACACTCCAGGATAAAATTAAATTATTTGAAAAGAAAATCTAAAGACTAATTACTATTGCATTTTTATGAAGATATTCTGAAAGGATTCCAGTAAGATTCAATGTCAAATGAAAACAGTCATTCATGTTTGTCTTCCCTATGTCTGAGTGACCTTGTGCTTTTCTTTACATGGCCTCTCAAGTGTAAAAGTGTCTGAAGACAGTTACATAAACCTTTGGGACTTCATTTAGTACCAAAGGGTCCTAAATGCGTGGGATTTTTAAAATTATTTTTATTATTTTTCTGCTCCTATCTTATTTCTTCATAACATTTTGAAGTCAAGTTAATCCTTGAGCAAATTGTCCCTCCTCTGCTTGGGAACTATGGCTGGTTAAGAAAAAAAAAAAAAAAAAAAAAAAAAAAGCATGACAAAAAGAATAAAATCAAAGAGATCCATGCAAACTCAAAAATATAATTTTAATTAAGAACCTTCCCTAATTCTCCAAACTCAGGAAAAATTATGCAGCAAAACTCAAATGAAATGCTGATATATTTGCTCTGTAATAATACCCAGGATTTTTTCTTTAAGAAATATGAAGTTTTTTGTACATAATGAACAACTCAACCAATGAACCTGGATCTTTTTCATTAAAGGCACTCTGAGAAAAACTGTTCTGCAAGTCCATCACACTCTTTTCCATAGTGTTCACATAACTACTTTTAAGCCACATGCTTTTCAATAAAGTACTGAATATACAACTATTGCTCCTTTCCACAAGCAGGCAGTGCTGGGGAGTTGAGTAGAAGTTGTACAGCCGCTCTTTACTGAACTTTAAACTTTTATATAACGTATTTCTGATCCCACAAAACCCCACAGAAACGAAATATTGCATGCTTCCTGAGTGAGGAGTTTAATTCCTTGCTTGACAGCAGAGGACAGCCTGAAAGAAGGAGCCCAGCCCTTGTGTGTATAAATAATGCAGCACTCTCTGATGCTAACAGTTGGCCCATCAATCCTTGTCAGGAACAGAAATTCACAGTTTATGGAAACAACTTTGGTGACGTGAAGGCTGAAGGAGACGGGCAGGGGGAGAAGTTGCATCCCTCAACCACCTGCACCTTCATAAAGCACTCACCCTAAAAGCAGAGAGACCAGCCAGCTGCCCTTATTATACACTAATTAATTTGCAGTGGAAAAGAATTAAAAACATGTAAAGGAATTATTTAATCCTACTTAAAGCTATTCACTATTTAGTGTTACAGTTTCTGGGGCAGAAATACCTGGCAAAAGCTAAGGTATCCTGAATTAGGCCTGAGAGAAACATTCCAGTCCCCATGCACAACATCATTAGCCTGAAATGGAGACAATTTCCCTCAACTATAACACCTAGAATGATAACTATTAGGCTTTCTGGCAGAACTGCTGCTCTGAGAGACATCTGCTTGAGACAATGATAGGATGATAAAGAAAGAAACCTGCCTTAAAAAAATCCCGTGGATTCACATTTCAAAACTGTAATGATAGAAGCGATTGAATAAAGACCATTCTGGTGTCTGGGCCGCGTTTCCTTCTATAATTTAAAAATAGAGCACATTCTGTGAAACACCAAGTGTGCATGGAAAAATTCAACCCTCTTTATTCTTTCATGTAATGGGCATTAAATATAAATATGAACACACTGAGTATACATTATATAATGAGGCAGTGAAATTCACAGCAGCTGATACTGAGGTAAATGTGCTGATGCTGTAGCTGCAAAGAGAATGGCATATGAGCTTATGATGTTAGACACACAGATTTTTAGGGAGAAACGATTCTCTTTCCTGGTATTCTATACAGTGTGTGCCTTAAAACTCAACTTTTGGTTCCACCGTTGATGGGAAGAGGAGGGCCATCATTTCTGCCTAAAACACCAGCCATAATTGTGCTCAATTTCCTACGTGGCTACATGAAATATGGCTTATTTTACAAGCTCTTTCAAAAGAAATAAAAATAATGGCCATTCGCTTTCACGAGAATAAAACTTGTTTCAAAAGAGAAATCTCCAGTCAGCACCAAAAAATGCACAGCCCAGGAAACAGTCAGTCTAGAGAAATCTGGTATAGATATAGCAAAAATAGGCACCAGTTCTGAAGCTAAGAAGAGCACCTAAGCTCCAGAAGAAGACTGAGAAAGTACTTACCACCTGTAGCATTCTCATGTTAAAATCAGTTTTCAGAAAAAGAGCTTTAATAGTATCCTGATTTACAGAATCATCTGCACAGTGCCCAAGTTCACACCTATTTCTCCACAGCAGAACCATAAATCATGTTGAAGACACACCTGTGCAGAGATGCAAAGTGTGAACATAGAAACAGATGAGCTCTGCAATTCTTTTTAAGAAATTTGTAAGCTGTTTCTTCACATTTAATGGTGAGGCAGCTAATTTGTTTCTCCTAAGGTAAAAAAGACAGTTGGAATAATTAAATTGTCTCCCTTATTATTTGAAAAATAAGGTTTCTAGATACCAATAGCTCATCCACCTCCTTCTGCTTCTTTCCTAGGCTGAATTGCTTACTATGCAGGTAGAAAGTTCAGCTAAAAGCTAAATTTTTAGCTAGAGCACTCCTGGCAGATGTCTAAATGGTCTTAGAAAATGCATCAAGCAATAATGTCAACTTTAAATGTCCACTTGCGGGACAAGAAAACTAGAGGAGAATGTAAATATCAGAATAAAATTAATTATCTCATCACAGGTCTCATGAAAATCACAGTGGTTATTTTTGAAAGCCTCTGTGATCAAGAGATTCCATGCACTTAATGTGCAGCAGGTAGCTGTGGTGGAGAGCTGCAATGAGCTTGTGTAAAACCAGGTGTAAAATTTTTTTTCCAGTTTTAACTTTTTCTGGTCTCTTAATCTGAAGAGATGCAGCAGCTGATTTCTCGAAACCTGGGATGGCATTACAAAAAGAAAATCAGATTATTCTAATCAGAGAATTACTGTTTGAATTCCACTCTGGGACTGGGCTAGAACATTAATCCTGGGTGAAGATGAAGAACTGATTTAAGATTTGAATTTAATCTAATGGTGCAATACTGTAAAAGTGTGTCCCTACTTCAAGAGTTAGAATAAAGCCCTAAACTAATGTCTGCAGAGATTATTTTCTATCATAATAAATCCCCTTCTGCCTTAAAAAAGTATAATCTCTTGCCTTTCTAAAGGTCTACACTGTGATCTACTTTATTAATTTGAATGTGAAAGAGCAGCAGGTCACTGCACTTCAGCCTGCTGTGTTATAGACCTTTCAAGCATTTGATGTTTGACAATATGAAACACAAGCAGAAACAGAAAACAGCTTAAAAAGTAAACTCTTCTCTCTTCCATAGGTTACAGAGAGTTCATTTCTATGCCAACAGGCTCTGCAGGGAAAAAAAGGAATATGAACTATTCCTGTCATTTCACATCTTCATTAGTAAAAAATGGATCAAAAATGATTAAAGGGGGGGGGGCAACGTGGTTATATAACACGGCTCTGAATATTTTTACAACTTGTGGGAAATCTTTCATGCACAGGCTGCTGTGCAGATTTGAGGAAAGCTGCCACCAGTCGAGACGGTGTTTCATCAAAGGAAAAAAAAAAAGAGAGATATTCCCCTGCCTGCTCAGCTGGCACCACCCCCAGCACCCAACCCCAGCCAGCAGCAGCGATTAATTGCCTTTAATGAAGATACCCTGGTCCCCACCAACACGGCCTCCCACATCTCTTCTCTCTGCATGCTCAACAAAGATGGCAAAAAAAAAAAAAATTTACCCAGGCAGTCCCTGCACACTTTGCTTTGGTTGTGGTTGTTGCTCACCTCAGCACAGTGGGTTTCCATGTTCACACAGTTTTTTGGACACTTGCTAAAACTCAGGTGAATAAACTTGCATTTCTGTACCTGTTCGCATTTATGGGGTGAAAGAAGTTTGTGAAAAGGAATAAATAAGAACTTAAGACAGGGCAATTAGGCTAAACTCTCTCTTCAATAGTTTGTTTTGTTCTATTAAAACTTTCAGAAGATATTCCAAGAAATGCTTTATCATTTCCAGTCATCATTTCCATAATTTCCTTGTCCTTTACTTTTAAAGCTGATCAGGAGATTTTTATCATTATGTTCACTTGAAATGTCTCAGTTAATAAATATTCAAATTTATTGCCCGTCCCACTTTCCACAGAGGAACAATGAATGCACATACCTTAATCATTAGCACAGTCCTTCAAAATTAACAGTTATAAGTGATTATGATCCTTTCTAGACAGGTAACGTCTCCTTTCCTTCTTGTCCTTACAGACTTAAAAGTTTTCAGATGCACATATTTTTACTGGTCTTGACTGTTTTCTCTCAATTTTCAACCTTCATTTCATCAGTGAAGGAGGACAATTTAAAATAAACCCATACACTTACTGTGGATTTATCACTTTTAAATGAAAATTCACAATTTTAGTCCACATCTTAGATCTTGGTTTAGTCTTTCAATATCTTTTTTTAAGATCCACAGCATTTCAGGTTGGCAATTTGGAAGAACTAGAGTGTATGTCTCTATTTTTGCATACACATGTATATTTATTTTCATACTTTTATATTTATACCTACTTTATATATATGGAAATGAAAGTGGTTTGTTCTTCCTTTGTTTTCCGCACATTAGATGTACTCATTCTCTGGTTGCTAGGCAATCTTTAATCTTAGCACTGGTGAATTTATCTTTTCCCATCCTAAGCAAATCCAAATTTGAAAGTTGAGCAATTAAAAAAAGTCATCATTAACAGTTTTTAAACTCTGATTATGCTTCATTATACCCTTCTATCTGCACCAAAATGAAATACTGTAGAATGTAAGTTCTAAGCATATTCTCATTACACTTTGAAAAGTATTCATTGATTTCTAGTTACTTCTATTTTTGGATATCCACTCCTTAACACCTTATTTGGCAACATGTTCTTACAAGAGATGCCAATACTATTGAAGTGATGATGGTTTTCATATTTACAAGGTATAATAATTGTGGATTTTGCTTCAGGTTTAATCACTTCCCTCCATGTGATCCCAATAACCAGGCACTGGTTCAGAATCAGAGCCTCCACTTGGATTGAGCTTTTTTGGGAATGGACCCAGCTCATCCCCACAAAAATCCATCTGCAGGCAGAAATAAAAGGAGTGTAGGATGTGCAGGCAACCAGGGATTCCCTTGCAAAACCCACCAGCACTACAGAGGATCATTTTAACCCACATTCCAGCACTGAACATGCTTTCCTACATGGACAGCTTCCACAATCCCCTCTTTTATTACACCAAATCCTATGCATAAAGAGATTAAAGCAAAATATTCTGTAACTTTTCATCATTACAGTTAACAAGTCTTACTGCATTAATTTCACACATTTTTTGGTCACATGGATTTTTAGGAAGTCCTGCCACTGTCAAAAAAGACACATCACCTAAAGAGATACAAAAGAAGTGCCAGTTTTCATCATTTTCTTTCTGATTTTACAGGAAGGTGATGCTACTGATCACATTCAGAATATCAATTAGGCACTGCAGAGATGAGCCTCTTGTGTGAGAGATATGAATTAGTAAGGGCATTACAGCTATCAGCTGCAATAAAGAACTGATTCTGTTTGCTTTGGACAATGCAGCTGGCAGTACCATGTAAGCTCTGTGGATGAGTGATGAAAATCCTCTGGGTCATTTTTGCTAAGAGCCTCTGGAAAGGACAGATGCATTTCTTACCTCATTTGTTCCAACTTGTTCACAAACAGAATGAAATCTGAAACTTTTATGCTTAGAAAGACCCCTGTATAAATTCTGCTAAACACTTGCAAACGAGGTTTCTCCCTAGACTTTTCTCAAACATGATATGAAACTTAAACTAAATAATGAATAATGATTAAATAATGAATCTACCAGGTTAATTGTAAATTAATTTAGTTCATTGTAACTAAAGCCACCAGGCAAGACCCCCAGGTTGGGCCAGCTTGGAAGGGCCCACAGTGGCTCAGCTGGTGCCACCTCCCTGCTCCAGCAGGGCCACCCCAGAGCCCAGGGCGTTGTGCCCAGGGAATTCTGGAATGTTCCCAGGTTGGAGCCCCCAGAGCCCCTCCGGGCTCTGCCCAGGGCTGGCTCTGCCTCCTGTGGGGGGAAATGCTGGGATCAGCCCTGCCCGGGGCTCTGGGGCCATGGCTGGGCCTGGGACAGACAGGGATGGACAGGGACAGACAGGGACAGACAGGGATGGACAGGGACAGACAGGGACAAACAGACAGGGACAGACAGGGACAGACAGGGACAGACAGACAGGGACAGACAGACAGGGACAGACACAGGGACAGGCACAGACAGACAGGGACAGACTGGGCTGAGCTCAGGCTCTGCCCGGGGCTCTGGGGCCATGGCTGGGCCTGGGACAGACAGGGATGGACAGGGACAGACAGGGACAGACAGACAGGGACAGACAGGGACAGACACAGGGACAGGCACAGACAGACAGGGGCAGACTGGGCTGAGCTCAGTCTATGCTGGGGGCTCTGGGGCCATGGCTGGGCCTGGGCCTGCTCTGACCTCTGCACACAGGGACGGACAGACAGGGGCACAGGGACAGACAGGGACACACAGACACACAGGGATGGACAGGACAGACAGGGATGTGGGAGCATAAAATGTAAGAAAATAAAGATAGTGCAGAAGGTAATCTCACACCTGAGGAGTTGCAGCTGTACTAACCCCCAAAGATTAGGAGCAGGCCTGCCCTTAACAGGCACAGCCGTGTCCAAGAAGAAGAAGAGTGCTACAAGAGTGGGTTAGCTGGGTGAGGAGAGAGTTGGAGTTTGTTGTGCTATGAAGAAGAAGGAGATGTCCATGGGAAATCATTGACAAGGTATGGGACTTTTGCAATAAAATGAAACACAGGGACAGATGGAACGCACAGGGAGATACAGAGACAGACAGAAACACCCCGGGACACCCCGGCACAGGCAGGGCTGAGGCCCCTCTCCCTGGGGCTCCTCTCCAGGCTGAGCAGCCCCAGCTCCCTCAGCCTTGCCTGGATCACCTCTGTCCCCCTCCCTCCTCTGGGGCTGCTCCAGGAGCTCCCTGTCCTCCTGTTCTGAGGAGCAGATGGACACTGCACTGCAAGAGCTGTGAGCCTCTGAGGGCACAGAATCCATGCAGCAGCAGCAGCTTGTGACATGAGGACACCTAAGCACAGATTTAGCCAAGGTGTAAATATGATAAATTCATTTGTTGCTCTCACATTGTAGGCGCTGCCTTGCACTGTTACAGCCACAATGTGGTTTACAAGAATATTAAGTAAGGAAACAGTTTATGTGTGCCAAAACCTCATCTCAGTATGGCCACACTGTGCAAACAAACTGTATTCTTGGCAGTGGTTTTTAATTTACTTTTATTACCTGCTGTACATTGTAAACCAAGCTTAAAAGAGCTGCTTGGAAATCCTCACTGCTTCTATGGAGCAACGTTTGAAAATGAAGAGCTGAGAACATCCTTGAGAAAGGATGAAAAAGGAAGAAGTCAGACAGAAAAGAGTAAATTACAGATGTTCACAATTGGAGTGAGCAAGAATGAGATACTTTTACTGTACTCTATCGTAACAGGGAGCTTAAATGTTATTTTAATATTAGTACGCATAGATCCTGGACTGCTGAGCGAGACAAATACTCTCTTTCAGCTTCTGAACACAGATAAATATTCCCAAAGCAATCGGTTTGTTCTCTGGCATCATGAGATGACCAAAATGTGGAGGAATGAAGTGCAAGATAACTGCTTCTACTCACAAGACCAAGTCATTAACCTGCCCTTCAACATCCCAGACACATCCCAGAGGCCACAGCAGACCTGGAAACAAACTTGATCTCCCATTCTGGCTTAATAGTGGTGAAAAAGCACAAGGAGGTTATCTAACTGGTCTCTGTTTTTTTGTTTGTTTGTTTTTGTGGGGTTTTTTTTCCTGCAGCTTTGCTTTATTAACTGCATCCAGGCAATGTGGTGTGGTTGTAAAGCAGTGAAATACAATGCAAACCATGTTAATTAGAACAGGATGCCCAATCATTTCGTGTTTGACATGCAATTGCTGTTTTTTGGCACTTAACACAATCCTGTATCTGCACACAGAGAATGTATTTTTAAAATGCAAGACAAAGCATAAAGTAAATCCCAAAAGTAAGGAAAGACACTAAGAAGGGGGTGAAGATAATGAATATTATTAATCCATATTCATAAAAAAAATTAAGCTATTACAATAAAAATAACAAAATTAATTCATTTCTTCATCCAGCGTGCAGGAAAAAGGGAAGGAAGTTGATTACAGTATGATGGATACAAATAAAGTTATAAATGCACGACAGTGTTTACTGATCCTTTTCCACTTTCCACATCTGTGAACATGGGATGTCGCAGCAGAGGACTGTGGGGTGTTTTCAGATTAAGAACTAAGTCTTTACATGGATTTGTATGGGATTAGCACCAGACCAGTGGAATATGTGTGTTCTCGTTATATACTTCTGTGATTACCGCCAGTCTCCTACTTCTTCCTGTTCTTCAGCTTATTTTTAAATGTGTTAATAGAATTAACTTCATTCAGTTTTCTTTCTCCCTTCACCCAAAACAGAAAATGCACACCAGTTCAGCCCCCAGCCTAAATTTATGAGTGTTATTTTTCATTTTTTGCCATTGCTGTACAGCAATTTATGCCAGCAACAAACAACACAGTAGTTACAGCACAACCAGGTGATTAGAGAAGCCTCATTATTCACCAACAGAACATATAAAAGAGTTGTTGTGGGTGCACAAATATGTTGCTGCAACCTGATCTTGACAAAGACACCACAATTAAAATGACTGATAAATGGGTTATAAAATTCCAGTCTGAATTTCAACGTATTTCTTCTCAAATGAAGGTATTAAATACAACCCAGGGGTTCATTAGGGAGTTCCTTTTTCCCCCTCTATTTGTGACCCTCATTAAAGGAATCACCTGTTATTTTTTTTCTGTATGTTGTAGTTAGGTGTTTGCCAGAGGAACTTTTCATTTATTGGAGTGCAGCAGTACAGGGTTTTATATATATATATATATATATATATATATATATATATATAAAATATATATATAATATAAATATATTTTATATATATATATATATATATATATATATATATATATATATCTTATATATGTATATTTTTTTTTAATAGGTGCTGATCCCTCCCTTTCCCAAAATCAAATTATTGTCTGTGCACTCCTCTGTATTGCTGGAACCTACAAACATTTTAATTGCTGCCATTTCCATGCTTTGATATCTTGACCTCAAACTAACTCTCTGAATATTCATTTTCCAGTGAGCTGTCCCAGACCACGAGGCAGTTACACCCACAGTTAGTCACCACCTTGAGGCTAGGACATCACCCTTACCCTAAATTCAGCTTTTTTTGCCCCAAAAGATGTTCTGTTTGGTGCCAGGACACAGCCACTGCTGTGCCAGGTTGAGCTGCCTTAAATTCAAGGAGTGCCCAAGACTGAACATCCTGGATGATAAAAATCACTGTTTGCACGACACTTGGCGCCCCTGCAGGATTAAGGACCAATAAATCTCCCAGCAAAGTTGGAAGCAAAGAAACTCTTCCAGGGAGCTGGATCAGGGCGCTGGTGCCGGGCCATGAGCTGTTACACAACAGCTTCTAACGAGATCAGCAGAATCCATTTAAATCCAAAGGGTACCTGCCCCACGCTGCTGCCAGCCCAAACTAAATCCATTAACTCCATGGTGTTGCTCCAGCTCAATATTCTCAACAGCAGCAGTATTTGAGTTGTTTTTGTCCATTAATTGAAGCACAATTTTTTAAGAAAATTTCTTAGGGTTTAATGTCCTCATAGTATTCCTTCTACCCTTTCCTCCAATTTCCTGTCTCGTTTTCAATCCAGCAACGTTTAAACCACATTTTCTATTTCTCATATGTTTCTGATTAGCTCTTTACTTTTTAGCCAGACTTTTTTTTTTAAATATTTATTATTTTTTTATTTTTTATTCCAGCCTTGGTTGGTAGTGTTTGTCTTTCTGCTTGTGTACAGCCTTTTTATGATTTTCCCCTCATTACCTACCTGCTACAGCTTTCTTGCTATGCAGTTTAAAGCTATTATTTTTAAGAAGCATCCAGAAACACTCGAGCCTTTTAGTGTATTCTAGTGGCGTATCAATTATGTCTCAGTGGTGTTTCGGAATGCCAGGTTACTAACCCAGAAATTGCTGTAAATGGCTCCTTCTAGTCTTGCTTGAAACCAAATATGCAAGAGGTATGCAAGACAATTTGGAGAAATCAATAAAAAACCATTTATCCCCTGCTTTTGTTGTACAAAAATAAAGCCCAAAAGGAAGCAGACATTTATTACGCTAGACAAAGGTATTTGCTGAATCCTCCTCCTATGTTATTCAGAAATAAAATTATTTCGGTTATGAAAGCTGCATTTGAAGCACCAGTATATTTCATAAAGTTCAAGAAAAGTCAGCTCAAACAACAATTTCTGCATTTTTCAACCTGTTTCTTCTTTATTCACCTACCCTGGTAGGTGACTGAAAGGAAGACAATGCGATATGAATATTTTCCTTTCAGCAGCTGCCAAGGAAGGCTGACAACACTGTCTGAAAAGCTCAACTATTGAAAGCAATCTTCAAGGCATCACAATAGAAACCATCTTGAGTTATTATAGATCAAAGCCAGGCACTATTGCCCTCCACTACAGCTCTATTGAAACTTGCTATAGATGAATACATAAAACTTAAAGATGAAGTAAATTTGGTAAGTTTCATTGTCAGGAATGAAATGAAGACAACAGGTCTTCCCAGATAAAACATATTAGCATGAACATAGATTAAAAACCGGGATCAAAGTGCTTAAAAGTAAACAAAACCATGAAAGGCATTGCATCTATCACTGCTAGAGACCTCTGTATTTATCTTCAGAATCACTGGTTGTAGATTGCAGTTGTAAGCATTTCTGGAAATGCTAATCTATTCAGCAGCATGAGATGTATGTTCCATGACCTTTTATTTCCTGGGGTCTTGCATTGCTTCTATTTTTAACAGGAAAATTATCAGTACCTCTTCACAGTCATCCACTCGTTCATCAATCCACCTGATACCTGGTCCCATAGAAATCAGGTACTTTCTAATAAATCAGGTCTAAAGATTAATGGTGTGGGTTTTTTGGTTTGTTTGTCGTGTGGTTTTTGGTTTGGATTTTTTTTTTTTATTGTTTAGTGGTTTTGTTGTTGTTGTTTTGGGGGGGGACATTTTAGATTTTTTGGGGAGGAACTGGGGATTTTTTTTTTTGTTTCTCTTTGGTTTTGGTGGGTTTTTTGGTGGTTTTTATTTGTTACAAAGCCCTGCTCCTGCTGCAGCTCCAATCAAGTAAACAGAACCAAACACAGAATAATAAAAAGGGTGTGTGGAACCAGAAAACACACCTCTGCTTACGGCCATCCCAAAACCAAGACAAACAAACCCAAAAAACAAACCCAACAACAACAAAAACCTAAAACAACAAAAAACCTACAAAACTACAAAAAATTCCACAGAAACTGTATGAGGTCTGTAACGGACTCCTCATAGGTGATTTATCTAATCTTTCTACTGCCTACTCTTTAAATCCCATTGCCCATCAGTCTGTATCAAATATTCAGAAATTGTCCAAGAGGTGATATACTTCTGATATGCCAAAGATAAGTGATTTCACTCAGCTCTGCCAAGAAGAAAATTTAAAATTAAGCAGTGGAGGTTGTGATTGGATTACACCTGGCTCTATGTAATGAACCTTAAAAAACAAAAAGCAAAAGTGAGTGACACAGATTTTCTAGATACCAAAAATCTTCTTTCTGGATATTACTGTCAATAATTGCTTGATTCTACCTCCAGTTCTTGCTGCTTCTATAATGAGTGACTGACAATGCCTGCATTCCTCTTCTAGTAGTATATTAAGCACTTTTGCTAATGAAATTGGTTTTTATCTCTCTGAACAAATTTGGCAAGAGCCTGGATGTTTTGTTAGCTTGAGCGTTTCGGGTATTTTTCTGTGTGTGTTTGTTTTGTTTTGTTTTCTGCCTGCACCTCGCTGTTGGCGTGTAGGTCAAAGTTCCAGGTGAGCATAAAACAGAAGCAAAAGAATCAAACATTCTTCTTTTCAGTGGCAGACTGCAGCAGAGAATCTGAGCAGGGCATTTCTCAGGGCAGAACAGACCCAAAAGATCTCAGCAGCCATAAAGAAAGGAGATCAACCCTCATGCATGGTCTCATTTCCTCCTGGAAAAGTGATATGGACTGATTTTTATTATAGTTCTGTGGAAATGTTAGGAAGTTCAGTGGATTTGTTTACATTTTGCTTTGTTGTTTTGTGTTGTGTTCTTTGGTTGCTTTGTGGGTTTTGGTGAGCAAGGGCGGCTTTTGCTGGTTTTTGTGAATATTTTTGGCTTATTTACTGGGGTTTTTTTCCTTTCCCTTTGCTTTTTATATGGTTTGGTTTGGTTTTGGTGTTTATTTTTTGGGTTATTGTTTGTTTGGTTGGTTTGGTTTGTTTTTTTTGTTGAGTTTTGTTTTGTCGGTTCGTTGGTTTTGGTTTTGTTTGTTTGTTTGCATGATTTTTGCTTTGCTATGCTTTTGTTTGTTTTTCTTTTTTGTGCGTGTGGGGGTTTTTTTGTTTTGTTTTGTTTTGTTTTTTTTGTGGTTGTTTTTTGTTGGGTTTTTTTTTTTTTTTTTGGTTGGGTTGGGGGTCTTTGTTTTCGTTTTTTTTTTTGTTTTTTTTTTGTTTTTTTTGCTAAGGGGAAAATACAATCCCTGTCAGAATTAAGATCTAAAAGGCAGTCTACCGTGTCCATTCTCCTGCATGCCAGAGCACTTTGATATGGACTACTGCCCTGCCAGAATCCAAGCAGGAAAAGAGATGTCTTGTCAATTGCTAAGAATTCACAGAAAATTTTTACAAATCCCAATAAAAAACCTCAACAACATCCAAACATTGCACTATTTTAGATGTCTATTTAAAGAATGCTGTTTCTCATATGGCTTTCAGAAGGTCTGCAGTTCAGCATTTGAGAAAGGCCACTCTAACAACTTCAGGTGCCTTGACAGTTGGCTGCAGAGTGGCTCACACAAGTGATTTCCAAACGTGAAATTCCAATTCTAGATCTGCTGAACGAGAAGTGTCACAATAATCCTAACATTTCAGATGTTTACCTGACCTGAAGTGCAATTTGTTCCATGGACATCAAAAGGGCACTTGAAAGACAGGGCAGTCTCCTGCACTGAGCATCTTGCAGGTTTTGTGCTCCCAGTCTTGAACATCAAATTAAATAGAAACCAGGCTCACAGGTGCTCCCAAATCAAACTACTTCTATGAACACTAGCTGGTTTTAGTTCTGAGATTCATAATCCTTCAGAAATGTGGTGCTTATTATCATTTTGGCATTCAAAGTGTTTAGCGTGTTCACCAGCCATTTGGGCACAGCAATTTTGTCACACTGCTCCTCTCACTTCCCTCCTTCCCCTCACTTCTTATTTTCAAACAAACAAAACTGCCAGGATGTGTCAAGATCTCCTTCAGATGTCCGTGTGGCTAACATGCTTCACAGAACCATTTAGATTGGAAAAAACATCCGGCCCTTCCCAGTACACCTCCCAGTGATGGGCACTCCAAACCTCCCTGGGCAGTAAATAGATAGGAGTGATATATTCCACTTAATTACATGACAAATGACACCAAAAAACTGTCCTGTGGGAAACACCACCAGAGCAGTGGCTGATTCTGTGTTTGCTACTGCCTGGCCTTCCACAGGCAGAATTTCTGGATCAGGTGAAAAGAAAAAATAAAAATAAAACAGACTACCAAGACACCAAAGGAACACCTCACAGTGCAAGAAATGCTGCCACCCCTCATTGTCACAGCAAAAAGTAGAAGGTGTGAAATAACATCTCCTCCTCCAGGGCTTTTGTGGGATTTTGTGATTAGCAGGATAAAAAAAAAGGAAGAAATCATAATAATTTTAGTTTCTAAACATGAAGTGCATTGGGATGCCAGTGCTTGTGTTTTTATTACTTATTTATGAAGCTAAAAACTGACTACAAAGTTTTCAAGGCTCTCTTGAAACTTGTTTTTTAGTAACAATGCTCCTGTGGGACTTTCTTTCAGTAATGTAATGTAATGTAATCCCATGGGACACATTTTTATGTTAAAATGGCAAAATAAAAGTGCCACATGCAGGACGTGTTAATTATACATAATAGACTTTAAAGTCTGTTATTACTTTCTACTTCAGCACTGAAGGGATTAAAAAAATAACAAAAATATGGGGATACACCACTGACAGGTTAGTGATTCTTTGGTTGCACAGTTACAAGCCAAAAGCTTGATTTAATTAAGCCATAAATATGATTTTTATTCTATTATGAAAAACTCAAGAACTCTTTTTCTGTGTGCAATACAAATCCTTACTTTTGTTTGTTTCAGAGTGCATAAAGACACATGCACTGTCTACGCTCACCCATATCTTGATTTTTTACTTGTTCTATATTAAAACAAGAAGTTAAAAATCCTATCAAAGTCATCAGAAGATACTTACAGGAACAAATGTGGTGGGAGGGAAATCATTGAACTCACTCCTTTCAGACTTACAGATAAAATGAGATGTTCAGCAGTGTAACTAAGGACATATTTATTGCAAATAAGCCACTATATTCACACCTGGTCTTTTTTTTTCAGTCCATCCAAAAACACTTGCCTGGCAGAACATTAAAGTAGAAAAAGTGTTATTTGAATAATCTCTCCATATATCTCATGTCCTGAGCCAACAGCATCATTTCCACCCATAACACGTCTCTTTCATCTCTAGTCGTATCTCAAATTTCAATTTTTCTTCAAGCACACAAAAATTAAAAAGGGAAGAGAGAAAAAAATAAGCAGAAAGCAGTAAAAGATAACATCAGATAAGCCAAGCTCTGAATACCAATGGATTTTCAGGCACCCACCAGGTTTGCTGTCATTATCGCCCTCTCCATGGCAAAAATCAAAAGGGATTATTTGGGCCATAATTAGGGATAGATTCCAAAATTGTTTGCTTTTTGCAATCAGATCTTGTTGTTCTGTTCCTTTAAAAGGTCAATGAGGATAAGTGAAAAAAAAAAAAATCCAGCTAGCAGTGTGTTATAAAGAAGCAGGTGGGAGAATTCATTATGAGTGAAAGGCAGCTTGTACAGGCAAGGGTATGAACTATGTTGCTACAACACAGCATAAATATAATATTAATCCAGTTTTCAGTTCAGTGTTGCTCAATATACCTCATACACAGTCAGCATAAAGTCCCATATGGGAATGATTTGGAAAAGAGGGTTTCTCCCTTAAACTTTGACATTAAATTGCCATTACTTCATTTTGGGGTTGGAAAAAAAAAAACAAAACAAAACAAAAAACCACAATGTCTCACTCTAAAACTTGTGTTGGTGTTGTCATTAGTTCAGTCTTACAGTGACAAAAAATTTAGTTAAAAATTTAGTTAGATGACCCTGCTAGGAAATTAATTAAATTAAAAGCACCATTGGTATGTAAAGAATACAAATTCTCATAGCTAGCAACATTTAATTGCCTTATAAATAGACTGCATTTATACAATGTAAAACTGTATATATTTAATCGTACAAATAAATACATTGCTAGTTAAATTTCCAAGAAATCTACCTGGCTTTCCATTTGAATTAATAAAATGTCCGTATTTCACAAGAAACTGCATCACTGCGAGACATAATTAAGTACTTTAGAAGTATCTAAATATTTATGTGTCTCCAGAGAATGTAGAAATGTTGGCCTTATGTCTAAGCTACTCAAATAGGATTCTTCCGGATGCCAGCATCAGCATTCAGGCTACAGAAACTTTCAAGTTCTTAGTTTTCTCCAAATTTGAATTCTGTGAAGAGTAGCCTGTGTAAAAACAAATCACTGCAATGAGTCCAAAATTTAATTTATCATTAGTACAATAAGAGGTGACAAGTGACTTTCTGTAAGTAATTCCATCTCCAGTGAAGTCCAAAAAAACATATAAGCTACAGCTGAAATAATGAACAATCAGAGTAATTTATGATGAAAAACAATTAATATGATGAATTGTGGTCATTTACGATGAAATTCATAACTCTCCAGTGTTGCCATGAGAGCCTGGTTTGTGAGATGAAAGCACAGCATTAACTACATTTTTAAGCTATTCAAAATGCTGCTTATGAGCTCCTACTCCATGAAACTCTGCACAGCACACCCAACTGTGTTTAGTGAATACAGGTGGAGAACTCTTTAACTATTTGGTTTTTTCACAGGGTCTGGGTTGTTTCATTTTTCATTTTTTGAAGAGACAAGCAGGGATAGACAACGAAATAACTGCATGTGTTCTGCATGTGAATGATTCTTGCTGATAATTCATCATAGGCAAAGCATGTGGATTACTAATGCAAAAATCCCAGCCCTTTCAATGATCACCCAGTGCCACCCAGCCTGAGAGAGAGCTGGGAATAAAGCATTTTTTCTTATCAGTCCACTTACCCAAGATATACTGCTAGGTGAAAAAGTCATCATATATTTATACTGTTGTGTTGTTTTGTTGCTTTACCTTGTTTTGTTTTCAGTTTTGGACTTGTTTTGGCTTTTTGTGTTGTTTTTCTGGGATTTTTTTCACACATCACCCTACCACTAAAAGCATTTGCATTAACATAAATTGAACACAATTTTTAGGTCATGCTGTTTTAACTGGCATGTCTGCCTTGTCTCTCAGACAAACCCCTTAAGAGAGTCTTCTTTTAAAGAATTAGAAATTGGTGCAATTGGCTGAAAAAAAATAAATAAAGCAATTTCCAAAGTTTGCCAAAACTAAAATACAGCTATGAGTCAGTTCTTTGTCAGGCAGACAATGAAAGTCTGCTGTGGCTATTGACTGTCCTCCCACACAGCATCAACTGAAATGTTTGTCCCAAATTTTAGACAGGCTTCAGTGTTTTCTTCAAATACTTCAACACAAGCAAGGAATTGAGTGTACCTCAGGAGTCTGGAAGTCATCTTTAGAACATTAAATTTATAGCTCACATGTGAATTTGGAGAACAGAGATGGTCCCAAATAGAATCAAGACTTTAAAGAAAACCAAGAGTACTCTGCTTTTCAAAATGTGAGGAGCACATAAGCTGAGTCACCAGCTGACTCAAGCTTGGGTCATGCTGTGAAACATTTTATGATTTTTCAAAAGCTTTGAGGTACACAATGCCGTTCGATTGCAATTCCAGATTTTGCCAGAAACACTGGTGATGAACAATGTATTAAGTGAGGACTGAACTTTTCAGGTGCTAATTAAACACAGAAAGAAGCAACAGTGAGACAGCAGCCATGTACCAAAGAGGCAGGAAAAAACCCAAAAAACCCAACCCATGCAGTCAAAGTTAGGAAACTTTTACTTTTTTTTTTTTTTTTTAAGACAAAAAAATTCTGAAACTTCCTTGTTATATTTACTAAGTCCCACGGAGTCAAAGAAAGAACAAAGTTCACAAATATAATTTATCTAACAGCTCATCCATCCCCATTAAACAACAGATTGAAGGAATGTTATACAGCATTATTCATAGTAACCAGCAAGAGTGACAGGCAAAACAGAGACCCCTTCCTGGGTGCCCTCTTCTTATTAATTACTTCGCAAAAAGAAAGCAATTTTTCACTTTTACAATTCATTATTTTAATTTAGAGGCCCTGTGAAATATGCCATACAAACATAATGTTGAAACTGCAGTGAGAAGGGAGGAGGAAAGCAAAATATATTTACAGGATGCAACTTCTCTCTTCAGATCCAAGAATGTCTCAACATTGTAGTCAATGATCAGGAAAAAAGATGGGGAGGAGAATAAAAATTTTAAAAAATTAAAAAAAAAAAAAAGGTGTTTAACTGAAATGAAATAATTTACAGCTGTACTGGTTGGTTACTCAAGTTATCTCTTCTAATTTTGAACCAGAGGTTCCAAAATTGGCCCAAACAAAACTCTAAGGAAAAACTGTGAGAATTAAGTTGATCCAGACTTCTAAGTCTTATATAGATGATCTTTATAGGGCCCATATTTGATTTCACTCTAAATCTACAGAGGATCCCTTGGGATTGGTTATGCAGAGTTCATAATTATCCACCAAATATTACAAGAGTTTCCGAGGGGAAAATTACAATATTACAATTATACCATGTTATTTGAATCTATTTAGGAGCACACAGAATGTAATTTAGACAGATAAGCACAAACAAAACACAAGCCCCCAGCAGTTAATTTGACCCCTAGGCAATCAGGTGCCTGGCAAAAATATTCCTCCAAGTGGGGGGATAAAAAAAGAAAAAAAAAGAAAGGGGAAAAAAAAAGATGAAGTCCCATCTTCTTCATAAAAACCCTGTCAGAACGGTTGTGGAAAGATTAATGCTATTAGTAAGTTGTCATGCAACAACTCTGTATTAATTTGAGCCTCAACCCTACAATCTGTCTCCTAGAATGCATATCATAAGTCTCATTAAAGCTAATGAGGTTTTGACGAGACTTCAAACTTGTGGACAGGATTTTATGATTGTGCACCAGACATTTCAGTCAGACTGGTTTAAATCCATTCTAATTCTTGCCAGCTTGCTCTGGGGTTTGCATCTTCCCCCTCACATAACTATTTCATTGTGGTGAATTTGAGGGATCTGTGTCTTTAATTATGAAGTTATCTTAATCACAAGTAGAGGTACTGTGAATTCATGCTATGATACAGCATTTATTTTGAAATGTCTGCTGTAAATACATTTTCTTGGGTTATGTATGCAAGATGAAGACCTCCACAGGCTGACAGGAATGTAAATGGTGCAAGCAATTGTGCTGGACAAAATACCTTCTAAAGAACTCCCCTTACTAACTGGCAATTAATATTAATTCAGTATTAAAGTGTCTTCTTCCAAAGCAAACAATAAAACAAACCCTAACAAAATAAACCAAAGGAAACAGAAATCAACATCAACAAGAAGAAAATACATCAAAAATGCAGAATCCACACAGCTACTTCTATGTGGCAGTACTACTCCTCAAGGGAATGAAAAAATTTGCCACAGTCAGAATATCAGGACTTTGCATGGCACAGTGCAGGAGAATCCACAGATTCATCCATTGATTTTTGCTATTTTTGTCTGAGGCACTCACTATTAAAAAAAGGGGGGAAAAAAGAACTATAAAGTATTTGGATTTTCTCATTAAAATACCTCATCATGGCTTCAAAACTGTCACCAAAGCATGGATTTTAGCAGTTCAAAAAAACTCAGGAAAAAGCTGTTGAGGATCATTTTTCTGAAATTCAGTGAAGGGAGAACTGAGTTTACTCAAGTTAATCTGAAAGCTTCCCTAATTTTTTGAAGAGATGAAGGATATACAGGGAGAAATGAAGACATGATCCAGAGTTTTTGTGTGTTACTACAACATCCAAAAAAACCAGTATTTAAAATAGATCTGGATGCTCAAGGATCATGACTGACCTTCTGACCTCACCTTCATCTTCTGGTGATCCCTGAGGTAATTTTAAATGGGATTTCCACAGTTCAAATGGTAAATTTAAATGGTAAATGGTAAAGTTTAAATGGTAAATTTATATGGGATTCCCACAAATGAGATTTCCCACAAATGGGATTTCAGAAGTGAGTACTCACCCAACAAAAATTTACATGTGCAATATTGTTTGTGAGGAATTCTCCACAAATAAAGTCCTCCTCAATTCTGGAATCTGGCATTCTTTCAAATTGTCTCAGCTGAGCCTGAAATATTACATCCATTTGAGAGGACGCTTTCTGGCTGAGCTGAGAACAATTATCACTCAGTGGAATTAGGAAGACATGTAGGAAAACAAATATGAAATGGCATCAGGGGTCCCACCTGCAATAATGACTCTTGGAGCTACAAGATTTTCCTTTAAAGCAGCCTGGATTTCAGGCAGAGTTCCCTCCACGATGTTGAGGTGCTATCCATCTCACCCGACCTCAAAAGCTTCTTTCTGTAATGTTTACAGCTAATTGCTTGCCCTCAAACAAATATTGCAACCAAGAACACCTGCAAAATTCAACTGATTTTTCTACTGTAACTTAGATTTA
Organism: Melospiza georgiana; assembly: GCF_028018845.1. Lineage (NCBI taxonomy): Eukaryota > Metazoa > Chordata > Aves > Passeriformes > Passerellidae > Melospiza > Melospiza georgiana. The sequence goes on along the minus strand of NC_080465.1, from coordinate 2,029,860 downwards.
TTGATTTATTTCCTTTTTTTGTGTGTGCTTGCGTGTCAGGAATTTCTTCACTTAGCAAAACATCCTTTCCAGAACTGGGAGTAAATCTGAAGATTTGCACAAAACCCCCTGGCAGAAAAACCTTATTGCAGAGTCCTGCATCCAGCATCCCACCTGTGATAGTCTGGCTTAGAAAAACACCCAAAAGTGCCCCAAAAAAGCATAATTTACTCTGAGTAGGTATGGGCCATGAGACTTGGTGAGCCTTTAAGAATTATCTAGTGCTGAATATACAAAAATGAAGTGTCCAAGGCCACGTTGGATGGACCTGGAGCAGCCTGGGATAGTGAAAGGTGTCAGGGGCACGGGGTGGCACTGGAAGGGATTTAAGGTCCTTTCCAATCAATAATTCTTTGATTCTATGAATTGCACCAAATCCTGGAATAACTATATTGCCATATCCACAGTGAAAGACTACACATACATTTCCTTGATTTGATTTTTTCTGTTTGTTTTTTTTTTTTTTTTTCTGTAATTAGAAAACTAACGCTTGTTGAAGTATCTGCACCAAATTCATTTGTGCAACTCACTTCAGGCAGTTGCGTACATGCAGGCAAGCACAACGTGAAATTGGGTCCCAGGTGCTCAGCAAATATTGAATATGTAAGTTATACAAGTTGTTTTGTACTAGAGATTAATTGATTCTTTTTAGAGTGTGAATTGCTGCATAAGAAATAAAAACATGTAAAAGGTTAAGTAACTGAAGATCAAAATATTAAATCTGAGATTCATATGAATTATATAAATATTAATTACCTCCACTTAAAAAAAAGTAGATATCTAACAGCATTGAAACAGAGAAAACAAAATCATATCTGTTTTCACAGAAATGTTTTGAACTACCTGATGCAATCCTCCTTCTTTAATGGCAAATGAGGCATTTCTTATTATTTTGTGGTCATTAAGTGGAACAAAATATATTACTTCTAAATAAACTAAATTTGGAATATTTTTCTCTTTTGGTTGGGAGCTCAATTCCAATGAGAATACTCTGAAAAACAGTGAGAAAGAAGCAATGAAAATTTCAACCCAATCCATCATAAAATCTTGGGCACAACTTTGTGGGTGTTTATGAGAATAAATGAAAGGAGCATTTAGTTAGTCTTGACTTGATACTGAACAGTTTTCTTGTTAGTTTGATGTAAAAACCTGTATTTGAAACTAAATTCAGCCATTATATAAGAAATAGTTGTAGAGAAATTATTTTAAAAACCCATACAGCACTGATTCCTAGCTAACATACAAATGTTAGCATATAAAATGTACTGATGTTATGTGCTTTAAAATGCTGCATTGCATTTGAAATAACAAACCTGGTAAATTAGTACAGGCTTGGAAATTTCAAGCAGAGGTGCAGCAGTTATGTTATGTTCTTTAATCAAAATTCACAAGTTCCACAGAACCAATGACTGCCCTCACCCAAATATGTTAAACACATGAGATGGGACTCACTCCTCTATTTTTAGTTTTCCACAACTCCTAAGCAGTTACTCCCTAGGAGCTTTCCAGGCTTGCATAAATCAGCTTAATTAGCAGATACTCAGCTGAATCGTATTCTGTGCTCACTTTTCACCTTTAAAAGCAGACAAGGACTTGTAAAATGCACACAATGTCATTTCACCTAGGTGTATAAACCCTCATATTTTCTAAAATGCAAGTCCTCTTAAATCCTTATTTGACCTATTCATTTTTGAGGGGTATATCCGAGTTCTGATAGCTGTGACAGCTCCAATTCTGGAAGGAGTGAGCCTTGGGATATCCTGCCTTAAGTTACATCAGAGAAATGAATCACAACCCTACCTCAGTTAAACCAACCTGCTCCCCGTCTTTCATGGCCAAAAATTGCAGGTGAGAAGATCAGGTGGGGACTGGCTCATCAGTACAGTTTTAATTATTGTTATCACTGTCATATTGGAAAGTTTCTGAAATTAATTATTTCCCATTTAAAACTCACATTGGTTTACCTAGATTTCAGTTTCAGGTATTTTTTTAAAATAGCTTCTACACAAGAGTCTGACTGCACAAGCAAAGCCAAACTCCTTTTACTAACAGAAACTCACAAAGGTCACTGCAATATGAGCAAAACTCTTTGATTCAAAATAAATGCCTGTATTTCTCTCAAAAAAATTTCCTACTTGACAGAATTCTGAGATGTCTGACCTTCTCAAGAGGGCAGATTTAGAGCTGTGTCACTCCACTTTGGCAACGTTGCTTTGACTTTTCAGGGATATTCTTACTGGCCAAAGTAAACCTTCAGGTGCTGCAATCTGAGAAGTCACTACAAAAAATCCATTTATTTGGTGATTATATTGTGTGTCTAACATTTTCCACCTAGTAACAACAGCAACAATGACGGGACACAAATGTCTGACAGTGCACAAAAACCCCAAGCTATACATCCAGGAACAGCACTGAGATGGCAGGACTTGCTAGAGGAATGATTTACTACAAAACCAAGAAATAAATTATACTTTCTGCACCGAAATATTTTTTTGTCAGTGTTGGCAATAAAATATTTTTCAGTCTTTCTACCTATCAAAATAGTCTTCAGGTGATTGGTCAAAGCCTAGATGGACAAAAACCAAGTAGCTTGCTATTTAACTTCACTCTTTCCATCTGCCATTTGCAAGAAAGCACACAAACATGAAGATATGAGCAGAAAACAGTCTAAAACTGAACGTAGATAAAATTATTGGTGCATTGGTGACATTAATTCAAATTTAACATGCCTTGAATTCAAAAGATGTGCAACACTCAAAGGCAAAAAAAAAAAGGCACATGAAATAAGAACACAGTCAGCGGACAGAAAATAAAGTTGCAAAACTATAGTAGGAACATGAGAATATTTGCACAGATAAACCATTTTTACAAGTAAAAAGTTTCTCTGTCATGGCCCTTTCTTTTGAATCACACTGATAGCAGATTCACCTTTCCCTCACCCTTTTCCTCCTAATCATCTTGTTTCACTACAGTTAAGGACATATTTGAAAGAAATGTTTCTCCTGACATGAAAGTACGCCAATTTTATAGAATTTCTGTCTCCAGGAGAAAAAGCAGCCATCCTGAGTACACTCCACATTCCTTTCGGGAGAAAAGATTTTAGAGAGAAGAGGGTTAGTCCACATCACACCCAGCGAGCAAGGAGCAGAAGTCCATTACTTGATCACGGAATCATTTACTCTTCCTTGGTTTTACTGTCACTTATATCAGCAATATCACTTCCAGAAAAAGGGAAGAAAATGTCCACAAACCTTCCCCCACAAAATCCAACAGTGCAATGGGATGTGTGGTAAGCAAAAATGAGTAATCTGTTAAAACACTGTAGTAACTGATTGAAAAAGTGAGGGTGTAAGGTCTGTAAGTCACAACAAAGAACACTTCTAAGGGTGTGGAGACATGGAAGGAGAACAAGCCCTTTTCAGAATACACCCAGATATCTTCAGGTTTGTCAGACAGCATTCCATGAGGCTGAAAACCTGAATTTACAGACTCCCAGAACCACAGAATGTTTGCGGCTGAAAATTTCCTCTGGAGCTCCCGAGCCCAGCCCTGGCCAGGCAGGGCGCCCTGGTGCATGCCACAGGAAGGTGCCCAGCTGGGGCTGGGATGGCTCCACACAGGGACACTCCCGGCCCTCCCTGGGCAGCTGTTCCAGGGCTCTGCTGTCCCTCCATGCACACAAGTTCTCCCTCCTGCTGCCCTGCCCCTCGCTGCCCTTTCTTCGATGGCCGCTGCTGCTGCTGCTGGCACTGGCAGCGCCGAGCAGAGCCCGGCCCGTGCTCTGGCAGCCCCTGCACATGTTGGGCCGCGTTGATGGCATCCCCTCGGCACGATCCCTGGGGCCAGCGGGGCCGGGCGTGGGGGTTCACCGGAGCCATCTCAAAAGTTCCAGTTTCTACAGCTCCATCCAAAGGAGCGGCATCCGGCCGCGAGGCGGGGAAGATTCCCGGGCCATCGTGCCGAGAGCCCTCGGTGTGTGGGGCAGGTGCAGCGAGCGAGGCCCGGCCACCGAGTCAGAGCCTGTGGGGCAGGGGCGGCGTGTGAGGGCGAGCCAGCGTCCATCGGCAGCTGCTCCGAGCAGCGCTCTGTGCGGGCACGGCGAGCACACCCGCAAACAATCACTGGGGATAACACCCGGCAAACGTCCCCCTCGGCCGGGCCCGGGCTCCCGACGGGGCCTTCGGGGCCCTCGCGGCCGTCGTGAGGCGAACGAAGGGAACTCGGGAACGTCTCTCCCGGCCCCGTCAGGGCTCCCTCGTGCAGCCTGGCCGGCCCAGCTCCCGCGGGCCGTGCCCGGCCCAGAGATGCTGCAGAGCCCAAACGCTCCGTGTGCCTGCCCTGGAGCCTGTGCAGCAGCTGCCGGTGTGTGCTGTGCTGTGCTGTGCTGTGCTGTGCTGTGCTGTGCAGCCCGGGGCTGGAGCCAGCCCTGCGCAGGAGCCCCAGCAGGGCAGGGCACAGGGGCAGCAGCCCCTCCCTCACCTGCTCCCACCCTCTTCCTGATGCACACCACGTTGTTCTCTTTATTCCATTCTAAAAATTTTCCTCACTTGGAAGATCAGCAAAAGGCATATATTTTTTTTTTAATTTCCACACACAACCGACCTGCGTTACCTACTTTTCTTTGAAACTTTAAAACTGCCAAGCAACTTAACTTCAAGATACATAATCCAAACAGGCAGGATATTTATGTTCCTCTGTTGTTTCCCTTTCTCAGACATAAATTTATACAAATATTCGCAATGTGGATTAATTTCCATGGTCATCAAAATATGAATAAGCACAATACCAGCTTTCCAAGTAGCTGCAGTCTACTGAAGGTAAAAATTTGATTACATATTTCAGTAGATTATATTTTGTTATCTGTGCTGATTGTGCCTTCTGGGAGATCCAGTTTCCATTTTAAGAGCTGTCTAGCAAACAGCTTAAAGAGTATCACTGTGTACCAACAGATGCTCACGGCAAACCAGTGAGATTTCTACCAGATTGAGGGAGAAAAGGAACTACACAATGCTGAATAGGATTGTGGGATGTAAATCTTACGTCTTTGGGATGTAAATTAAAAACAGCCAAGGATTAGACAATTCTGGGCTCAGGAGCTGATCTTTGTGGTTTTTAGCTATTCCTGGTGACAAATATTTATTGTGGGAAATAGGAGCATTATTTATAATTTTCTCATGTATTAGTAGCTGAAATTTAGATTGTGTTTAGCAAAGTGGAAATGTTCAAATCATAAAAGGGGTCTTGCTGTTAATCACTTAACCTTGTCCAAACAGCTTCTCGACTCTTACACATGGTTATCACATAATTTTCCAACACTGGCAATAACTTGATTGTCTCCCAAATTGTGTCTTGCAGGACACTGAAGCCTTAATTTTAGTATTAAGATACCTCTTTCAGAAATTTAGGCTCTGTCTTGTTGTGGTCAAAACTGTACTTGCACCCACTATAGATAACTCACTACTTGTCATATGAATGTTTCCTCCTAGCAACTTACTGTGATAGTTTCATCAATGCTGCTATTCAGGAGTGCAAACTCCCTCTGAAACATCTGCTTTTTAAAAAATGTGTGAATCAAATGTTGATATTGTTGGAAAATTTTCCTGCATTTAATCCATATCCTCAGTTCTGTGGTATGAAAAAATTCATTAAGGTGAAAAAAATCTGGTTTAGAGTCTCAAGATGTGAAATGGAAACAGACTCAGTAGCCAGTAGCGCCTTGCAACACTGCCTGTCCCCATTCCCACTTGTTCTGCCACATTCCCTAACAAACTCTGAAATCCCTACACAGTTGTCCACGCAGAAGATTAAACACTAAACCACCCAGACCTCCCATTTGGGAGAGCAAATCAGTGCTCAAACCCATCCCTGCTGATATCCCCAAGCAGATTGCTTCCTCCCTTCCTGCTCTCCCTCCTCATGGGTAAACTGCTCCTCAGACAAGAAAAGGCACGGGGAGAAAGAACATGAAATATGGAATAGAGAGGGTGTTTGCAAGGTAACCTGATTTCAAATAAACTGCGACAAGCCACTGTGGTCATTCTCATGTTTCTGTCTGGGCAACTACTGTCATCAGAGACAAAGTGAGGAGGAAAAAAGCACCAAAAATCCCAGCAGGGAAGGCTAAAGAAAATAATATTGAGTGCAGAGTAAGATCTCTCCATCCCCATGACTGAATCTTTACAGAGAGACAGACACTAGTAAAATCCTTGGAGGAAAGAAAAATGCTTTCATAGCTTTTTTCCCTCAGATTACTTGTTCTGCTCTTGCCTGCTGGGTTTTTTTAGAAAGGAGTACATTTGTAAAGGAAGACTGGTCCTCTGCCTTAGAGGTTATCACAAAATCTATATTGGAGACTACACCCTCAAGCTTCCAGATATTTACTATTTTTCCTCTTTCCTATCTCTCAGCAAATTATTTTTTTTGGACACCTTTTAGATTTTAGTGCAGCAAATTGGCTTTTTCGTGGTAGTGGGGGTAAAATATATAAGAATATACAAGAAATCCTTTCAATCCTGACTCTTGCAACAGTCAAAGACAGTAAATTAATCCTGGTTTCACTCCAAAAGTGGCACCTCCTCAGCAGAAATCCTTCTTGGATTGTCATACATATTTCAATTATCATTTCAGAACCTCCCTGCATCCCCTGGAAATTAGTAAGACAGAGGAGTACATGCTACACCTGAGTGGCTGACAGCCATGGCAACACTCTGAATTGCCACCTGAGAGCAGAGCAGGGGATTGATTGGCACTTACTCATGAACCAGCCAGGCTCTCCCATGATTACTTTATCTAAATATCATTTTCCTCTTTCACAGTGCATCACCTCCCTGAAATTTTCACAGCATTCACTTTCAAGAGATAACTTATCATACCCACTGCTGCAGCTTGCAGTTTGTCCACACTTGCACATCCATCATGGGTTTAATTGTAACAGATAACTCCATGCATGGGTAATTTCACGCATTTTGGATTAATCTCTAAGAGATATTGCTATACAAGTCCATGTGCAGAGAACTCCTCAGCATGATGAGGCACACAGCAGCCTTTCCATACTCTCTGTGCTCTTCCTCTCATGTTAATCTTAATGCTAAAATAAATACTTTTCTGTTGTGAGCCTCTGAGAGAAATTTTTTGGGGTTTTTTTTAGCAGATGAAGCAGAAGTAGATGGTTATGTGAATACAGAAAAATAATTTTTGGTTACTGCTTGGTTTTGTTGATGGTGTTGTAACATCATGAAACGTAACAAAATAAAATAAATGCAAAATATGCAGTAGAATGTAGCAGATTAGCTTGGAAATAGAAATCTCAAAGAGATTTTACTGTGTTTGTGCTTTCACTGGTGTTTCTACCAGCTTTGCTTCCTGATACCCTCAATAAAAGGACGTGAGAAGTCCTTATCTGCAAAAAATGTGAGCGCCCAGATCCCAATCTCTCAGCACCCTTTAACCAGCTTGGTTCTTCCAATATCTCCCGTTCTCAGCACTGGATGGGAAACATGGGTTATTTTCTCTCTGTTGGAAAGCAGGAGTTTATTACTTTCTGGTACTACTTGAGCAGAAGAAATGAGTGTCTATATCTATACGAAAGCAAGCATACTGCAAGATATAAACTCTTATTTCTGGATTTAGATACTAGAGCTGCTTGATATGGGCAGAACCATTCTGACAGGGATTTCCAAAATCCTGCTCTAAAGCTTTGTAACAGAAAAGAGTGTAAGATTTTAATACCCTTTTATGTTTCCTGCTAACTCACCATCGAATAATCCAAATGTGTATTACCTGTTTTCTGGTATCAGGTAACTGTGGGGATCACAGCCTACAAGAAGAAAAAACACCCAGAAATTCTGCCAGCTGGGAAAGTTGCAAGGTAAATTAAAATTTTCTCTCTTATTCACTCATTTGGAAGAATCAACACAAACTGCCTTCCACGTATGAGATTTGCATGGAGCTCTGCCATTTGCAGCAGGATTTTGGGGGGGTTTTTTGTCATTGTTTGCTATTTTGAGAAGCCTGAAAAGTCAGGATTTTTCATACTGCCCTTCTGGGGCTGTGGTGTCTGTGTGCTGGAGCACACTGGGACTGGAAGCTGGTGGGCAACTGAAGGTGTTTCAACATCTCCAAAAAAAGCACCACGACCTGAGAGAGTGTCAATAATGGAGACAGACAATTCTCACCTCAGGTGTGGGGTTCTTGACAGAGATATCTCGTGGAAACACAAGGAAACACCCTGTGAAAGATGGGATAGGCAGCAATAAAGTAGGTTATAATAATAGTGGATTTAAAAGTTGTGGATAAAAAGCTTCACCCACATTAACCTAAGGGCTGATTCTAGCTGACTGTGGAAACACTTGGAAAAACTATGGGTTTCTGCTGAGAAAGTACTGATAATTAATATTTTAAAAGTCAGTTCAGATTTTTAATAGGAAAAGTCTCAAATCCACTTGGAAGAAAGCAGAACCTCCATCAAGGGTAAAGTTCTTTAAGGTGGCTTTAATGTCCTTGTTTGCAAACTCTGAAATGCAAAAGTATTATCAAGAAGTAGTGCCAATTATTCTCCATCTTAAAATAATCTGAATGTCAAAATGAATAGAGCAAACCACCCCCAGTGTCTGTATCAACAACAGCTCTGCAAAGATACAGGATAAATATGGGTTTATATTTTCCTTCCTGTTGTCTCTGGCCAGGTCAGCCACTCATTCACAACCACTGAACATTGCTTTCTGTTGGACTGAAGTATTACAGGTTTTCTACTTCAGACAGTATTTAAATTAATGAAAATATTGCAATCACCTATGCCAATGAAGTGAGTGAAAATATTTGTGTTAATTCATGGTGAAAACACAAACTGGAGCTCCTGTGAATCATAGCTGAGCAAGCAGAGTTAAACTGTAATAGAAGATTAGCTACTTGTGGAAAAACAGAATGGGCTGAAAATTGTCAATTCCAATTGAACTTCAGTAAGATTTTGGACTCCCAGAGGAAAAATCTTAATGTTTTCAAGATGGCATAAGTATTTCCAATTTGTATCCTGAAACAAGATTTCATTTTGAAATGTGATTGCTGTGGTTTCCTTAGCAAAGTGAAAAACACTCCAAAACCACAGAATGTATTATTACAGGAAACAAAGACCAACATTTTCAGTTTGGAGGGAGAACTTTTTTTCCTCCATTTAGGTCAGAAAAACAGTTATTCACAAAGCCAGCATCATGAGTCAGTGGTGAAATGATATTGGAGATATCACTGAGTTTATACTTACTCAAAGTGCCACATGATACAAAATTATTGGAACAGATAATCACAGGAAAAGGGAAAAGATATCTCATGGTTAAAAAAGTGGAATGAAACCTCAGAGTTATCGTGTATTTAACCCAGGCTACTTTTTAAGGGATGCCACCTGTGATGCTACCTGTGAACTCCAGACAAAACTGATGAGAACGTGAATCCCCTGCGATAAAAAGTTAGCTCTGCTAGCTGAACTTTTAAAACTCTCCTTAAAGAAGTGAATGCTGTGACAATATCAGGCAGCCAGGGTGCCCTGCCTCAGTTTCCTATTCCAGCAGATGCAATTACCTGCTCTCTTTTCAGGGGGTTGTTATATAAGTATTCTGAGATGCATTCAGGAAGGTTGCAAAGAGACTTTTACAAAGATGAACACTCATGAGGCCTGCAAGGAAATGAATCATTCTATTCCATGAGCAGGTTTTGAATAGTGTGCAGTAAATAATGCCTAACTCTACTGTGATTGGAAGGTAAATGGGCTTTGGAGCCACGACTCCGAGATAAATAGGAGGGAAAGGAAGCAGGTTTGGGCTCTGGACAGGTACTGTCCCAGCCTGCCAACCAGAACTGCACAGACAGAGTGGTCTGAAGGGCAGACTGAGAAACATTTCTTGATGGAGCTGAAAAATCACTGCTCGGGTGGAATGGGACTGAGTGTCTGGCAGAGAGAAGCTCTCAGCAGAATCAACAGCAGTTTAGAGCAGGGGTTTACAAAATCAGTGAAAAGCAATCCAGGACTTGGAAACTCTGAGCCTCCACCAATTTACTGTACAGACTTTTCTTGCGTGATATGTCTGTACTGCTTCTTGAACCTAAGCAAAACCTGCAGCAATAAAACATGACAAAGACCACTTTTTTTTTTTATTTTTTACCAAGACACTGGATTAAGAACTACTTCTATCTGCTTTAAACTGAGACCATCTTTTCCAGGGGCATGGGGGACTAGACGTGTGCCCACAACACAATGATTGAGTCCACTCTGATATTTTATCACACACCTGCCTCTATTTTCAAGTCCTTTATGTTCTGCCAAAACTTTTAATCAACTTCCACCCAGGAAGAATTTTTCAATTTCCAGCCAGGAAGAATTTTTAATGAGTTTGGTCTTTCTTTCTTTAATTTTTTTTTTTTTTAAATCACCAAACTGACGAAAAAAAGTTTCACTTTACCTGAGCAACAGGTAAACGTGCTCACATATTTGAGTGAAAGGGAGGACAAAAATATCTGGTTGTATCTGTAAGTATTTTACACAACTGCTGTGTTCTCTTCTTATATTCAAAAGAATTCTGCATTGCTGCTGAGATCATTGTATGATCAGTATAAGAATAAATGCAAGGAGATGCTGAAGAGTCACCTGTTACTGAATGAGATGCTCTGCTAAATGAAAACAAACATCCTTAGTGGCATAACAAAAAAATATGCACTTTTAAGACAGAAAACAGCATGGAATAAATTTTATATCACAAGCCAAAGTTAAGCTAAGTTAAGGCCATTCAGACAATATTAATTTTGTGCTTCTTTTCTCTGTAATATTTGCGTAACTCTGAAAAGTTAATATTCCTTTAGGTTTTTCTAGATATTTTGCAGCTGAACATCAAAGATGCATCAACTCCAGCTTTACCAAGATATATAAAAGTTGAAGAGCACTGACAAGCAGAAAACATTTTCTTCCAGGGACAGAACAAGTTAAAAATTTTCCTCAGTTACTAATTTGGTTATTTTGCTAGGCTTTTACTTTAGTCTGATACTTAAAACCCATTAAAATAACCTCTAAAATTTACTATTATTGTGTGGCTCACTGGGAATGAAGCACTCAACTGAGAACACATTTCTGAAGGGAAGCAAATTGATGTGGAGAGCAGGAACAGCCCAATGCTCAATGATTTTTAACATCCTTCAAGGTGGCATCATCTAACTAATTAAACTGATTACATTTGAGAACTTCAGAGGCCTAGAGATAAATTCCTCATCTTGAGTAGTCCTAAAAACCTTGATTATTAATCTGCTAATTGTGTGAAGGCTTTTGCTATTAAATTCAGCAGTTCAGGAAGAGAAAATAAAAAAAACCTTTGTCTGTGGCTCAAAGCCTTTTAAAATAATAATGTGAATTTTTAGACTCTGATTCCCACTGCAGCCACAGATAGAAAGTAATTGCATTTTTTATCAGAAAGAAAATTTAAAGTTAACAGAAGAATAGTTAAAACTATCCTCAGACATCCAAAACCTGTGGGTGTTTTTTTCTAAGTTTCCATTCCAACATTATTGAAGATATTGTTCATCATGAGACCTGTGTAGGAAGGAATCTATCCCCAGTGTGGCCGTGCTCCTCTTTACTGTAAGAGAGAGCATTTTATGCTTTGTTTTTAATGTTTTATGTTATTAACCCTGTTAAAGAGGCACCATTACCACTAAGCTAGGAGTATTATCTGAGTTAAACAGAAGT